>NW_013546976.1:0-126510 GCF_000711695.1 Tilletiaria anomala UBC 951
CGTTGACGGCGACGGCAGCCAGGATGACGAATGTGGATTTGAACTGCATCTTCGTGTTTTGTGTCTGTGTATGCTTTGGATAAGATGATAGATAAAGGGCAAGTCGGTGGACAGGCGAAAAGGCGCTGGAAAGCTTCTGCCGCAAAGCTAGAAGCTGAGTGTGAGGCAAAGAGTGTAGTCAAAAGAGCGAGTAGGATGCGGCGAGGTATGTTGAGCCAAACGCACGCAGACTGTACAAGGCGATGGCGGGGGGGGGGGGGGAGGGAGGGTGGTGCGAATAAAGATGGAGGTTGGAGATACAAAGTAAGAAGGTCTGATCAACAGATCAAATTGTGATGAATGGATACGAACGAGGGGGACAGGAGGTTGGAGTGACTACGAGCAGAAGGTGGTGACGGCGTTTTGCTCGCCAGAACTTGTGGTTGGTGGTGGTGGGTGCCACGCTCAACCGTCGATGACCTGGATGGACTGGCGAGGGTACAAGGAGAGCCGCGACAGCCACTCCAAAGGCATCTCCCGGCAGACCTCATCGCGCTGTGGGCCAGTTCCCATCACAACACTCTAACCGCAAAAAAAAAAGAATATCCCATGCGTGACCAACATGAGAGGCACAATCACAGTTTGCAACCGTAGTTGGAACGTTGGGAATAGGCACTTCTCGCGGCAGAACAGAACCAGTGTGAGCGCACATCAGCAGCCCTCTTGTGTGGCGGCCGGCGCAGGAGCAGTGTCCGCCCGCAAAGCGACGTTGCATAAAGCGGGGAGAGCGACCCACTGCGCGCCTGTTGAACGACAGCGGTCTAAGCATGCAGAAAACTCGGCTGCTGCCAACTCCCATCTGCCACCCTCCGGCCGGGAGCTGCAGTTGAAGGTTGTAAGCCCGAGGGCTGAGAGAGGCGGGAACGATGACTCTGATCTATTGAGTACTGCACCACTGTTGCAACTCGCAAGTATCACCCTGAGGGCCTGCCTCAGGCCGCCGGAACTGCGATCAAGAGCCCACTAAAAGCCCAATCAGAGCCATCTGCCCCGTGCCCAGTGTCACCCCCACCCCCCAATATGAAATCTGGGTCGACAGCCGACGCGACTAAAAGAAACAGCGCAACGCATGTAAGGAAGATAAGGGGCGAAGCCCTATTTGATGGTTGATTTTAAACTCCACTCCTTCCGGCTTTTGGGTTCAGAAGCGCATCATAAGCCTACGAGAGGAGTCCGAGAACACCGTTCACAAGTCGGACCCAGAGTAAAAAGAGTTCAAGACGAGGACTTTGCAGCCTGCGAACCAGTGTCGGTGGCCTGTGGGGAAAGTGTGGCCGCACCGAGCTCAGTGTCTGCGAAGCGATCCTGTCCCCTTTCGACTGTGTCCTCGACCGCCTGCTGTGCACCGTTGCCCGGCATTGTCGTCGCTAGCTTGCTGTTGCGCTGTTTCTTGAAGCTTGCAATCCGGAAGATCCAGAAGAAAAAGAAGAACAGCAGGCAGTTGAAGAAGATGTACGCGCAAAGGATGCCAATGTCGCGGAAGCGGTAGGCGGCGTTCAGGTTGACGCTGGAAAGGTAGTCTCCGCCCTCGCGGTATTGGCAGTAGGCGCACCCATTTGCCTCTTGCGTGTAGTAGCCGACACCGATCCGAGGAGCGTTGGGGTTGCTGAGGTTGGCGAGAGGCATCGAAAACCCGCCAAGGTATTGGTCGCACGTCTGACCGGCTGGCGGGACGATCGTGCTAAACTCGTAAGGTGCACAACGGATCGGTGTGCCCGCTAGGGTGTTGCCCATGAGCGACTCGATGAGGTAAGTGAAAGGCGATAGCGGGAACATCCACACGCGCCAGAAGTGCGGCAGAAGCGGCGGAGGTTGGACTACACCGCAGAACACGATCTGTGAAGGGGAAAGGGAGGGGAAAGTGAGCGCAGTGAAGCCTTGTTATGCGCTGGGGCCCGTCAGGCCAGGAAACATACGACAAAACTGAAGAAGGTTGAAAAGATGATCGCGCCGACCATTGCGTTGGGGGACAGAGCAGCGATGGCAAGTGCGAACGTGACGAAATATGACTGAAAGATGATCGAGTACATGAACCACTGGAAACATGACCAAGGCTGGGGTCAGCAGAAGCGCTCCGAGGCTCCAAGCCACGCCTACGGGACTCACCATGTAGGCCTTCGAGTTTTGGAACTGCAAATGGCGAAAAAAGCGCGGGCTAGTCAGAACATACATTTGGCCAAATGAATTCAAATACTCACCATAATGAAGAACTGCCACGGGCTAAAACCAAGCAATAAAAGGGAGCTCATTTTAGACCGGACCTGTCCGTGCAAATACCACACTCAACCACTCACATCCAGAAGAGCGTCTGTGGAAGCAGACCGTTGACACCATGTCAGTCAATCTTTATTTTCAGCAAGGTATCAGGGAATCAGCTACTCACCCCACCAAGCCAGTTCCAAGGTAGCTCAGTGAGGAGCGCGCTGAGAACCAAGACAGGCCACGAGTAGATCTTCGAAGGACGCTCCCGAGCTTCGAAAAGATTCCGCATTTGAAGGAAAACAGGCTGAAGCTGCTGCGACAACGAAGTCTGCCAAAGCGAGTGTGTGAGACAAAGCCTGTTTCGTTGTTGGCTTCGCGACAAAACGAGCACTCACTGAAAGAACAAGACCAATAAAGACGCCAAAGATCTGGTTCTGCAGCGAGGCAATCGTGCCCTTCTTTCCCTGTCCGTAGAAAGAGCTTCCGACGAAGACGCCGCTAACTATGTTCAGCCCCAGCTTGGCCCAGATATAGACTGGGTTACGCCAGTAAAACATAATTGTGCGTTTCTCCACAGCCCACAGCTGAGTGAAGAAACCAGTCGCAAATTCCTTGGCGGCAAGGTCCGCGTCTTTTGCATCAAACTGAGGGTCGTCGCGTCTGGCGAAGATCTTGGCAAGATCAGACTGCATCTGCATGTACAGCTCGCTTTCCTTGTACATGGCACTCCAGTTCTTGTCTGTGCTAGCGGCAGCACCCGCTCCGATGCATTCAAGAATGTACTCGGCAGGGTTGTCATCGCCACAGAGTCGACCTGAGCGAGGTTCAAAGTATTCGAGTAGCTTGCCGCATTGCTGCTTCGAGTTGTGAATGTCGCCAGCGAACACGACCTCGCCGCCCTTCTTCAGAAGAATTAGTCTGTCGAATTGGGAGAAGAGTTCACCTGGGAGCATCAAGGAAGTATCAGTGCAACGCCGTTGTGGCGAGAGAAGAACATTGCAACCCACCAGAAGGTTGATGAATTGTGCAAAGAATCGACTGGCCAGCGTTTGCAAGTCGCTTCAGGAAGCGAACAATACTCCACGCGGCCAAGGAGTCCATACCACTCGTTGGCTCGTCCAGGAAGAGGAGAAGCTTTGGCTTGGCCGCCAATTCGACACCGATGGTAAGACGCTTCCTCTGCTCGACCGAGAGACCTTGACTGACTTCTCCAACAAGGGCATCAGCCCAATCTTGCATGTCCAGCATTTCCAGCACTTCATCAACGTATGCGAGCTTCTCGGCCTTGGTCCCAGTTGGCTGACGCAGGAGCGCACTGAATTCGAGGGCCTCACGGACCGTCGTGGTTGGCAAATGGTTGTCCTGTTGCTGACAGTAGCCGGTCTGCGCCTGGAAGCTTGCCAGGAGTGGCCGCCCATTGACGAGGAAGTCTCCCTGCACAACGCCGACATCGACTCGTTGAGCGAGGACATTAAGCAACGTGCTAGGGATCGTAAAATTCAAACAGGCATCAGTTTGTCCATGGTGAAGCATGCGTCTGCAGACGCAACGCGGCACTTACGTTTTTCCTGCACCAGATGCGCCCATCAATGCGGTCATCTTTCCAGGTTGAACATATCCGCTAACATCATTAAGCAGTCTGCGCACCTCACCACCCTTGATTGTAACATCGTAGTTGATGTGATCCCAGGCAAAAATGTCTGTCGAGGTCGGAGGCTCTTTAGCATCCGTGTGCAGTCTGTCTGCAACGTCACCGTGTTCGCCTTCCTTGAGGGCATTGCGTGCCGCCGCTTGTTCGAGCTCGTTCTGGTCCTGGATCTTCTTGGCACCGCGCTTGAAGACCATGACACCACCTGAAGCACTGGGGTCCATCTGGAACTCGTTGGCCACGGCATAGAATATGACAAATGCAATCCAGAAACCGATGAGAATGCCTACATTGCGGCGGGAATTACTCCAGTAGTCTGTTCGCAAAAGTAGGTCATTAAACGCACATGGCGGATGCTGTAGTGAGATAACTCACAACCGTAGCTCTGCGCAATGTAAGCATTACCATCAATTAATTCCTGGCCTGGAACAGCGCCAATAGTTGGACACGCCTTATTTTCGATGGGCACGTTTGCGTACTGAAGAATGAGTGGAGAGTGTCAGCGTCGGCATACTCTAAACTCATCATGGAGGCGCAACGAGTCGCTCACGGTTGGACCATAAGGAATGTATAGAGCGCAAGGAACGCGAAGGCGGCGGAACTCGTTTGCCATCAAGATCTCGAAGCCAAAAGCGATGGGGTTACAGTAGCTCAGCCAGCGCCACCAAACCATTGAGGGTCTGCAGATGAAAAAAAGGTTCAGTATTCACGGTGTGCTCGCCCCGTTGATTGTGCAAAGGCTCACCTTGGAATGATGTAGCCAGCGTAGAGTGCTGTCAAAAGCAAGGAGAAAGTCAGCAAGTTGCGCTCCCATCTTGCTTTCATGTCGCGAAAAACATACAGAAGTCAATGATCGCAAGTCCACCAAGCAAGACAGCATTTGCTTCCGAACGGAAGGAGGCCGCCAAGAACCGGAAAAAGGCGACCATCGTGTAGGTGAGCAGGGCAGTGGTAGCAAGGAGGATGAAAAATTGATCGGCAGTCCGGGCCAAGCCTGTCATGAAGTAAAGAAGCACGTCAAATACTATGATGGAGATCAAACGAACCGGGATGTCGAGCAGGGTGTTGGCGAGTGCGTCGGCGGATGGGTGAACCATGGCAAACTTCTTGTGGCGGATCACGATCGGGCGCTGCATGTAGCCATTTCCGACTTCGGCTTGCGCCATGAACGAATTGTACAGCAGCAAGAAGAAAAGCTGGAGTTAAGGAAGAAAGCGCCAGCAACAGAGCATCAGCAATTCTTGGTGGCCTAAATCAACAAGAATTCAATCCAGCTCTTTACCCTCCTCGGAGCAAAAGAGGAAAGCACACTCACAACACCACCGCGAGAGAAGAAGCCACTCGTGTCGCCTGGAAGATTTAAAAAGACAGAACCATTAATGATACCTTGGATGGCAGTAGCGGCGACAAGGACGATTTGAGTGGCCATGTCGCCGGCGACGATCTGGGCTCTGCGCTGGATACACAGTCGAATCTCCTGACTCCAGCTGAGCAAGAAGGGCGAGCTCTTGCGCTTGCCCTTGGCCTTCTGCAATCGAGCGTTGGCAAGGTAATCGGCAGCCTCCTCGGTGCTGATACCTTTCATGCGCTTGATCTCGTTGTCGACTCCCTCCATGGACGCGCGGCCAGCCTCGCTCGAGCACCAGTAAGCCTCCATCTCCTCAGCAGTGAGCGGGACCTTGCCCTTGTAGCCGTTGCGGACGATGCGTGCATGTGGGTCGGTGACGCTGACGAGAAAATCGCTGCTGGTCTGGTGCTCGTGCGGAACGTAGCCCATCTCTACAAAGTACTCGACAGCCTTGTCGACAGGGCCAAAGTAGACTGTCCTGCCGGCGTAGAGGACAACGACCTTGTCAAATAAGCGATAGATGGGCTCGCCTGCCTGGTAGATCGAAGCGATTGTCGTCGTGCGCGTCGTGTTTGCCAGGATTCGCAGCGACTGGATGAACTCCACCGCTGTACTACTGTCCAGGCCACGCGACGAGTTGTCAAAAATCTGGATTCTGGCGCGTGTAGCGAGCAGCTCCGCGATCGAAACGCGCTTCTTCTCTCCGCCCGAAACACCACGGATCAGCTCGTTGCCCACCGGCGTCTTGTACGTATGCTTCAAGCCGAGCGTCGTCGCGATCACCTCGCGCATCGTGGCAACGTAGTTGGTGCGCGTGTTGCGATTGGCGCCAAAGCCCGGACGCACGGCCGCTTGTGGTGCACGCGTTCCGATCGCAAAGTTGAGCGTGCGGCCCACGCTGAGCGAGGCGAAATGAACATCGTCTTCAGCGGCCTGTCGCACCAAAGGTGAGTGAGCCAGGTCAGCGGGGTTGAATAAAAATCCCGAAGCGGGCCATTTGCACTCACATAGACGAGCTCACCACGTAGAGGCCCTTCCACAACTTTGTGATCGAGACCTTCGTAAAGGACATCACCCTCGACCGATCGGTATCCGTCGCGGTAGCTTGCGAGCATCTTGAGGAAGGTCGTGCATCCGGAACCGGGGCGCCCTAGAACAAGCAGCATCTCTCCGGCACGCACATTGCCATTGAAGTTATGCAAGATTTCCTTGACAGGCGGATTGAGCGCCTGCAGCATGATCTTGAAGTTCAAGGGCGACATGAGCACAGAGCCGACGGTGCTGCCAAGTGTAGCGCTGGCTCCGACACCGGTGACAGTGAGGTTCTTCCACGCCACGCCCATGTCACGCGGGATGTTCTGCTGCGCACGCTTGCTGTCCGCCTCGCCCGTGCTGTCGACCTCCATCGCGTTCTTGAGGAACGCTTCGAGGTCGAAGTTGCCGTGCGCGTCAAGGGGCATGTGGGGGTCATCCTGCTGCTTTTCGGCATCGGAAGCTTTGCTCTGTTGGCGACTAAGACGAGATTGCTGAGTCAATGTCCTGACAACCTCGGCCATGCCTGCATGATCGCCGGAGCGAATGAGCATCTGGCGGCCCGAGAGCGTTTTAGTGAGCGCCGGCATGCCGGGGCACTGCTCAATGATGTGACTCGCTTGACGATGGGAAAGACCAGGCGCATTGGCCGGCGCTTTTGCTTGCGGTTGAGCGTGTGGGTGTGACAGAGCGGAAGCGATATCTTTGGCGCTGGCACGCTTATGCTTTGTCAGCCGGTTTTGAGGATCCTCTGCAACGGTCACTGTTTCGTCAGCGTCTGTAGTGAGCGCCATGTCGACTTCAGGCGCGTCGTCCGCCGCCGACGAATTGATAGGAGAGGCCACCAAGGTGGCCCTAGCATCCGTCTCGGCGCCTTTGACGGCAGACGCGTACGGTTCTGCAGCCATGGTTGTTCCCTCCGTGGGGAGGAAGGGGATTAACGCGGTTCCGAAGGCTCGAACGCGACCCTGTGATGATGAGCTTGAACAAACAGAAGGCGTGTTGGCAGTCCAGCTCGATGCAGATTTTTGCAGTTCAAGCACTCAGGAAGCCGTAAAAATGGAGCAGAGGGACCAATTGCAGGCAGGGCAAAGCAGATAGCCAGCAACGGCCGCGCGTATGGCTGAAGCAGGGAAAACAGCGGCGACTGAGTAGGTGAAATGGCTAGCCTATGATCGACACCCGGCCCTGCTCATATAAGGGAGGGACAAGGAAACGTAGGGGCCACCGCAGAGCGGGTACCAAGTGTATGTAGCGTAAAGCGACCACCACCTGATCAAGGAGACGTAGTCGCGAAGACCCGGCGGACATATTTATGCTCCCCGTTTGACAGCATCCACGTTCCGCTGCAAACTGAAACCAAACTTGATTAATGTTCCCGAGGATTGACGTGAGAGATGTCGCAGAATTGGCTTGGCAACTGGCTCGCGCCCGTACATTTCACTTTAGTTTATACTCACGTCTTCATGTGTAATACAACTCGCGGGAACTCACATCCGGCGTGCTGCATCCTCCCACACGGCCGGCGGTCTGCTGTGAATGAGTGGAATAGTTTGGAACAGAGGATGTTCAATATGTAGTAACAAGCGATTGACGTTTGTATATATATATATATATATATATGTATGTATATGTATACGTGCATGGATCCATGAACAGATCCACCCCTCCAGTGTCGCCGCGTCCCTGTGGCTTTTACATTTCCCTCTGGTGCCAATACTTTCGTGTGGGCAAAGTCGAGTTTCAAGTTCCGCGGATCTGCTTCGCAGACGACGCACCGCAATTTTCAGTGGCGCTGGACGAAAATGAAAGTACAAATTAGACGTGTTGCCATATCGGGCTTTGAGGAGAGTTGTCGACCTGTGGCAAATTCCCCACTTTCTGGAGAATCCTTCAGAATACTATGTTTAAGTTGCCCCTTTGCAACTGCTGCATTCCACCGGGAACTCTCCATTTTTATTGCATGCCTCTCCCGATGTTTCGATTCCTACGACTCTGGAGAACGCACTCGCAGAATTCAATTCCAGCAGGCTTGCGTGTTTAAACGCTTGCTATTGGCTAATCCTCCGCACACAAAGCGAGCGAATTCAACTCCACCGATCCAGTGTCGATGCGTTACTGCGACGATGAGTCTGCAACTACAGCTGGCTGACATGGCGATGAGGCGAGGCAATACGTTTGCGCCACTGCTGCAGTCTGCAGAGACAGCTCCGCAGGCCGCCTGACGTACTACTCGGTGCTTATATGAAGTCGTTGAGGCCTGTCCCGGTCAGTCTAGGCGAAGTGCGCGCTTGGCGCCAGGCAGACATAAGGATGAACCATGAACCGATATATCTATTAGCAATGAAAACAATGAGGTGATGTGGGTTGCACCTGCAGGTTGACATGGATGCGTATAGCGTATTCCGGGTGCACAGACCGGCCTGCTTCATTAGGCGTCGGCTGAGCCTGGGTATTACCTGCGTGATTCCAACTGGTGAATGCCATCTCTAAGTCAAAGAACCACAAGCGTGGGCCATAGTCTGTCGTGGTATATAGTGCGGTGCGCTGCCGTTGGCGTTGGACACGCGCCCATTCCGCACGCCTCTTCGATAGGTCGGGAACGAGGAGTTTCAACCTGCGGTCCGCGACTGCGACCTGAGAGGTTCGAAGATCGAGGTGGCAGTGAGCAGTGAGACAAGGCCAGAGAGGCCATTTCATTCGCAGCGATAAAGACTTTCCCTCAAGAAGGCACCCTCCCTTTCTCTCAGGAGGCATGGGTTGCGGTCTTTTCTCCATTTTCTACTTCTGGTACATACTCGCACACAAGAATGTACAGCGCCAACAGAACGCCAATCTCACAAGGCTAGCCAGTCGCGTTGAACATTCATTTATGGGTTCTTTCACAGAGCGACATTGAATTCTGCGTCCGTCTTGGCCTTCACATCCTCTAGCGTCGCATCACTCATCTGGAAGCAGCCGAGATAGAGTATTGGGCGCAGTTCCTGGTCAGTGGCGTCGAAACTTCTGCGCAAGGATAGGTGTACTTTGACATACCAGCTCAATCAGCGTGAGACCACCATTCTTGCGGTCGACGTCAAAAACCGCGAGCTCGGTGATGATGCGGCTG
Organism: Tilletiaria anomala UBC 951; assembly: GCF_000711695.1. NCBI lineage: Eukaryota > Fungi > Basidiomycota > Exobasidiomycetes > Georgefischeriales > Tilletiariaceae > Tilletiaria > Tilletiaria anomala. Next base: position 9,379 of record NW_013546976.1, read on the forward strand.
ACACAGCGTGCGCCAGTGAGAGGAAGCTTGCAATCTTGAACAATCTTGGGCTTGCCATTCTGTTCACGTGCCAAAAGGAGAGAGTGCCAAAATGAACTCGGCTTGTTATTATTCGCTCCAACTTGCCAATAAATGGGGAAGATCGCGTACCTTGTCTGTGTGGTCGGTTAGGACGACGACTTTCGTGTGGTCGGGACTGGAAACAAGGTCCATTGCACCTCCCATTCCCTTAACGAGCCGAGATGGAATCATGAAGCTTATTTTTCCAGTGGAATACGGATCAGAAAGGTCAGAAAGGACAAAATATCGGCTCCGGCGGCGGAAAGCAATCAGGGAGGATGCTCACTTCGCAAGGTTTCCGAATGCGTCGACCTCCAGCGCACCGAGCATGGTCACGTCCACATGCCCCCCCCTGATCATTCCGAAGCTCTCCGAGCTCTCAAATGTTGCAGCACCAGGGAGGAGAGTGACCGTTTCCTTTCCAGCATTGACGATATCCGCGTCCAGAGTCTCTTTCGTTGGGTAAGGACCCATGCCGAGGATACCATTTTCGGAATGAAGGACAATGTCGACACCATCCGGCACGAACGAGGGCACGAGCGTTGGCATACCCACGCCGAGATTAACGTAATCACCATTGTTGAGCTCTTTCGCTGCACGGCGCGCAATCAGCTCGCGTCTGTGGCGAGCGATGTCTTTGGTGCTGTCGCCTCCACTGCTGGAAGCAGTAGGCTCCCCTTGCTTCTCTGCGAGAGTGACAACTTCGATCTGCTTCTCGTGAGCTGCTTTGACAATGCGGTCGACAAAGATTGATGGTAGGTGAATATGGTTAGGATCAAGGGTCCCGGTAGGTACGATCTCCTCCGCCTGAACGAAAGAAGTTCTGTGAGCTTGCGATGTCGCACGCTCGGCAAGCACAACTCACTTCGATGATAGTCAATTTGGCGTTCTTGGCGAATGCTGGGCCAAAGTTTCCAGCAGCATATCTGTAAATGCCGAGCAGGTGAGCTAACCCCACCTTCCGATTTTCGCTGTCGCTGGCCGCTCTCACCTGAAAACACAGTTTCCCATTTCATCGGCTTTCCACGCGTGCACAATGGCAACGTCAGCAAAGATGGACTCCTCGAGAATGTACCCTCTGCCGTTGAATTCCCGGACCTCTTTGGGTTTGCTCATCTCGATGATTTTCGGCTTGGCCGTCTCGTCCGTGTTCTTCTCGTAACGCACTGGCAACTCGCCAGTCTGGACTGCTGTTCCGTAGCCAGTCGGCGTGTAGAACGCTGGAATTCCGAATGCGCCGGCACGGCACTTTTCGACAAGACTGCCTTGTGGTGTTAGTTGCAGAGATACCTGACCGCTGAGGAATTGCTGTTCAAAGTACTTGTTAGACCCAATGAATGAGGAAACCATCTTAGACACCTGCCGCGTGTGTAAGAGCTTTCCTATGGGTATCGTAGAGGGTTAATTACTGTCAGTAACCAGCTGCTCGAAATCAGAATATCATTGTCTGCCACTTGGGTTTACGCACCCAAGCCTCTCTCGCCTACGCCTGCATTGTTGCTGACGCAAGTCAAATTTTGAATATCCCGATTTCGTGAAATGGCTGCAATGAGCGTGTCCGGCGTACCGCAGAGCCCGAAGCCGCTGCTGAGGACCACCGAGCCGGCCTTAATATCCTTAACCGCCTCGTCCGCGCTGTCCCAGACTTTCGACACCTTGAGCCTCGGTACGGATGTGCTGAGAAGCCGGAACGAGAGCGGTTGCAGTGCGAGCGGAAACAGGGAGGCCGAGCAGCCGGAGCACGACCGCATGGAAGACCGCAGTGCCTGTGCTGTGTTGCGAGAAAACATTCTGGCGGCCTGGTCAAGTATCGGGATCAACAACGCTTGCTGCGGGGGAACAGCCAACCTTGACGAAGAGGATGATCAACCGAGACGTTTCTTGAGGAATGCGAGCTCCCAAAACGCCTTTCTTTATAAAAGCGGCCAACACGAAATGCCAGTCCCAAACTGAAAGCGCTGGGACGTAGCGGGTTGCCTTAATATAGTTCAAATCGGAGCGGGATGAGGATTCGGAGGTCAGATTCGGTCACCATGGGGGTAACTCGGCCGAGAATGAAAAAAACGGCAATAGCGGCAACGCATTCTAGGTTACGGCTTTCATGGAGACTTCGGTTTTCTATGACGCACTCTGATACTGAGTCTGCCTGGCTGGAAAAGAGCCGCGGGGAGGGGGGGCCGGGTGAAGGCCTAGGCGAGCACCCAATTTAAGACACGTCAACGCGTGTCACGTGACGCAATTGACAACCTGTTCACTCCTCACACAGTTTTGCGATCCAGGGCATGAGGTGAACTTTCCTTTGGACCACAAAGGATGTCTGTTGCTTTCGAGCCTTCAGATGCATATATCCTTGGAGCTGTATTCCGTGCCTCTCTGCCCATCTTCCTTCTAAGGCCATCAAGATGGAATCGGGAAGCGATGCAGGGGAAGGACAACGGGGCTCCCCGAGTCCTGCAACGACGCAGGACTCCCCCCGTCTTCTACAAGATACAGAGGCCTCGGCCGCTTCAACCACAACCGCGACCGCGACCACGACACCGACAGCGACAGGTGCCGTGCAAGTTGCTCCACCATACAACAGTGCGGATTCAACGCGAGAAGAAGGGTCCTTGAAGAGCATGATAGCCGCCCATGGACGACCACTAAGCATTATCGAGAGCGTTGGCTCAGTTGGCAGCGACGATGGCGATTATGAGGGCGATGACAGCTTGGACAGGGTGACGGACGTCGACATATCCTACGATGTGAGGTCTGAGAGAGCCCTGAAGCCTACATTCAATCGTCTGACACGTCTACGTTGTCTTTTTAGAACCCCGCCAGTGCACACTCGTCGGCACAGCCAGTATTTGTTCATCCCGCTGACGTCTCATCGGCTTCCTCAGCAGGCGCCGGCTTCCTTCACCCCGAGTCACGCCTGAAGAGCCGGCAGCGGAGACCCCCAAAACCCAATAGCACCGAGGGTGCGGACGTTTCTCTATCTACACGACGCTCGTATCAAGAGCTTGAAGCACAAGTCCACGACCTTTTTGATCGCTTCGCCCATTCCTCTCACACGGGTCCGCATACTTCAACCACAGAGTCTTCGTCCGCTTCTGAGGCCGAAAGCGACGGTGCTGATTCAAGCGAATCTTATGGTCAGGTTGGATGCAGCCGGAAGATGGGCAGACGACGATACCTTTTGACTGGTGACCTGCCCGCCGTGCTTGCCGAGTTTGAGAGTTTTCGCACGACCCAGGCAAACCCCACGTCCGGCATTGCGAACAGTAACTTGTCTGCCGCTGATGCACCGCTCATCGACCCAGCACTTCTGCCGCAGATTGAGGCTTTCGCCAACGAGAATCCCAATCTACGGATCCAACCAGCCATGTTGGTGAATATGATCACTAGCTTGCAGAGCGCATACAGCGAGGCTGGCAGCGGAGTCGCCGGTGCCAATGCCGCTGGCAGACTAAGTGGGGAGGAAATTGTGGATGTACGACAGATTCTGAGCGACAGCAGCCAGATGAGCAGCGGAGATGATAGCGCCGACGAGGACGACTCTGACATCAGCCGTGATTCTGCTGACGGCGGTGGCGGAATTCTTGGACGTCGTGAAAGCATCACAGCATTGCAATTGCAGTGCACCAGAGATGATAGAGAGGAGACACCTGTACCGTCTCGAGGCGGAAATTTTGAAGGCTTCGACATCCCGCCCACTCCTTCTGCCGCTCAACCAAGCTCCGGAGACGAAGACGTCATTGGTAAAGACTATTCTGCCTCTTTGGCGACGTCCGCATCCAACGTCTCTTCGTCCTCGGTGCCACGCAAACGCTCATCCCAAGACTTTCCCGCGAACGACATCCACCAACGAAGTCGGCAGCTGTCACGCGAGCGCAAAGTCAGCACTTCCGCTAGGTCACAGCCTGGGTGTGCAAGCAGTGGAGAAGGGTCGCAGCCGCGGTCACGCAAGTCAAGTGGCGTTGCGACACATCAGGACGAGAAGGAGATTTTAAAAGGCAAAGGGCGAGCAAGGGTGCCGCCGTCTGCGTGGACTCGTCCAAAGCCCAAGGTACTGGCGCAGAGGACCAGGCGTACGAGTGACACGAGCTCGTCGGCCCAAAGCCTTACGGAAAGTCCGCAACTGGGTCGAGGCAGTGAGGATGCAGTTGGCCTTGGACGACCTGCCCAACGTCGTGGGAATGGCCGCAGCCGCCAGGCGTCACAGCCCGTCAGTGGGTACCGAGACTACGACAATGAAGACTCGGCCATTCCTCGTAGCGCAAGTACCGGCTACATATTTCCTCGCACGATCAACACAGACTTGAGTGAAGGTCAGCAGGAAGAAGACCTCCGCTTCGACGAGCTCTCCGCCGCACTCTCGGGCCAGAGCCCGCGCTTTGACTACGCAGGATCGGACGCTGGCTCCACAGGTCGTGGCGCGAGTCCGGGACTCGATGAAAGCTCTTTCGTGCCCTTCTCTTTCACGCCGTCTGCATCTTTCAACGACAGCTTCTCTGCTGAGACACCGTTGCATGCAAAGATGGGACAAGGTCAGGGCGGGCTCCCGCGCGGCATTTCATCGCCCGACATTTACGGTCGCGGCGCCATGTCGACACCCTCGAACAAGCTCTCGATGCTGCACTCTGATCTCATGCGCGAGAATGAGCGGCTCAAGCGGGAAAAGAAGGACTTGCAAGAGTCGATGCAAGCCAAGGAGGATGATCATGAAGCTGTTACTGCCGATTTGCACAGCAGACTAGACACAGCCGAGGAGCAGCTCACAGCCAAGCGGCGCGAAGAGAAGGAGGCGAGTGCACGCGCGGAACAATTCTCGGAGCAGGTTTCCAGCCTCGAATCAGAGCTTGCAGCGGTGCAGAAACGGAACAAGGGTCTAGAGGAGCTCAATCAAAAGGGCCGAGAACAAATCGAGTCAAACTTAGGTGAGCGTTACCCTCGCTCATGCCAATCATGGAGCAGTGCTGACTCCTGACCGTCCACAGCCGAGCTCGAATTGCTGAGGAAACAGCTTGAAGAGCTGCGACAAGCGGTCAGGGCTCATAAGGTCGATGAGGCTCACGCCCAAGATACGGCGACGGCCGCTTCCGCCGAGGTGGCAAGGCTGAAGGACCTCGTGGCTGAAAAGGAGCAGCGAATTCTCCACCTCTTAGAGCTCGAAGCTGAGAACGATCGGCTGGTACAAGAAAATCTCACATTGTCCGAGCAGGTCGGCAAATTGAAGGCTGAGCTCGATGAGAAGTTCAGGTCTTTGGGCCGCGAGCATGATCTCAGCTTTGACGGTCATAGAAGCCTTCAGGGAACGCCTTCGCAGCGTCTGGGAGCCGAATTACGCCGCCACTTCAGTCCTAACGATTCCTTGTCCATGCCTACAAGAGAAGAATGCAGCAATGGTGAAGGACAAGCTGCGGACCCTGACACCAGCGCGGAGAGCTATATCGAGACTGTTACTAGGCATGTTAGTCGGAGCAAAAAGGGTAAAGCGAAAGCTCGGGACCTACCCGCAGCAGACTTCATCGATGTTGGCACTCAACCCTCAAGCGCAGAAGACGAGGAAGCGGCAGCGGCAGAGACGTCCATCCTTTCCGATGGCAAGATGGTAGACGACCCGGAGACGTCCACGCATACACTCACGCAAGGGACCGACATCCCGTCTCCGCCGACATACGACGAGGCTGCTCTCGAGAAGACCATTATCGATCGACTTCATCCAGGTGCCATCGCGATCGGTCAAAAGCCACTCGACGAGTGGCCTGAGTATGCCACCCTGAGCAAGCTATTGGACTTACGCTGCGATGTCCTGGAGAACAAGATGCTTTTGCAAGCCCGTCCAGCTCCGATTTTGCGTGCTGCGAGCGGGCAAAGTGCACAGAAGCCGTCAACGGTGCAATTGCAAACCGTCATCTCCAATCTTCGCCATCACGGTTTGAGCAGCCTTTCCATCCACCAGACTTCGTTCTACATGGGCGCGCTCGCCTTTTTGCTCGGCGTATTCTTCACACGTACGCTGCTACCCAGCCAACATCACTATCACTTTGGCCCGTACATGGAGTCTGCGGCCGCCTGGCGCGACAGTAACTCTTTCATGCTGCCGCCGGGCACGCACACTGTCGAAGAATTCACCGATCCTCGTGCAGGATGGCTGAGCAGGCTAGACCTCTCTGAACTTTCCAGAGACCGACAGCAGAAGCATCTATTGTGACGGAGGGGAATGTACAGCCGTGTTTTATTTGTCGACTGTACCACAATCGCTTTTTGCCGATTGCAGGTCCATTTGCATCACATGGATCACACCTTTTTGCCATCAGATCTCACCACTCTCTGAAAGTTGCTGTATGATCCTTAAATTATTGATTGCAGATACCAATGCCTACCCTATGACGAAATACGCAAGGAAGACATGCGTTGTTCGCCTCACTTTTGTCCGAGCCCAGCAGCGTGCTCGGTGGCAGCCTGGATGCTTCGCGCGACGGTGGACCGGACGCGACCATCCTCTAGATTAAGCAATCCAGCGATCGTGCATCCACCAGGCGTCGTGACGCTATCTTTGATAGCGGCAGGATGCAAGCCCGATTGAAGCGCCATCCTTGCAGCTCCTTGCATTGTCTGTGCAGCAAGCTCGAGCGCTTCCGGCCGGGGCAGTCCCATCATTACGCCGCCGTCTGCCATGGCTTCGAGGAAGACCATGGCAAATGCAGGGCCGGAGCCTGCAAGCGCTGTACACGCGTCAAAGTGCTTCTCGTCCAGAAAACGCGCTCGTCCGACGGCAGTGAAAATGGAGAGAAGGAGCGCCTTGTCTTGCTCGGATGTGGGAGAGGGTGCGAGCGGAGTTAAAACTGTCATGCCTTCCCGAATCTGCGTGGGTAAGTGAACCATGAGTCAGGATCGGGAGCGAACCGGTAGCGAATACCTTCTACAAGACCTACTTTGGAAGGGGTGTTTGGCATGGCCCTTACGACCTTCGTAGTCGGCGATACCCAAGCGCGAATCTGTTCGATTCTCAACCCGGCACAAATGCTGCAGACTAATTTGCCTTCCAACGCTTGCTTCATGCCCTCTTGTGCCAGCACCTCCTTGACTGTATGCGGCTTGCACGCCAGCAAGACGATGTCACTCTCTTGCGCCGCCTCAATATTGCCGCCATTCCCGCTCGTCACGATTTTGACGTCCGTGTACCCCTCCGCATCGAATAGTTTCCGCAACCTCTTGGCGCTCTCGGGGCGGTTAACGCCGGCAATGTATCGCGTCGGAAGCTGCTGGCGCAGATCTTCCTCGGTCATGGAGGAGGCCAAGGAGACATTTCCAGATAATTCGGGCCCGTTCGCATGTGCCTGCGCTGCTTTACGTTGTGAATCGATCACCCCGGAGAGGATGGCGATACCCATTGTGCCGCAGCCGATGATGCCGAGTGTGAGTCCGGACATGGTCGCAAGCGGCAACGACTGTACGAAGCAAGGAGATGGATTCTGGATCTGCCCACAAGGTGCTATGATCGGTACCGTGTAGATGCAGGTGCTGCAGAAGGTATGCTTTGACAGCTGGGAGATTCGATACGGAGTTCCTGTCGTGTAATCAGGAAAGGTAAGCATGGAGAAAGAGAGTTTTTGAAGCCAACCCTGCTGATTAGGCAAAGAGATTATGTAATTTTGTGCCTTTTGACGCGGCTGACTCACGGTGCCACAAAACCCACCGACTCGGGAGAAGTAGTTGCTGAGCCTTAACCCTAACCCTGACCCATAGACTTCATTTGTGCAAAAGGCTGAGCAGCGACGACGGTAGAAGTTACTCCAGCAACAATGAATCCAGCACACCTTCGGACTCGAAACGCGAGATGAACCACCATTGACGTCAGCTAGTTTATGAAGCATTCCTGACAGCCATGCTGGTTAAAGGTTGCGAATGCTGGACTTCAGTCATCCACATGGGCCTCACAGGGCACCTTGCATATTAGGAAATAGAAAGACCAGGAGTAGGGCTCGAAAAATGGTGTCCCCCAAAGCCATCTGCGTTTTCTGCGGCTCGTCCCCCGGCAAGTCAGCGGTCTATCTTAAGACAGCAGCAGCACTCGGACAAGCACTCGCTGAGCATAATTGTAAGCTTATCTATGGCGGTGGCGAACGAGGCTGGTAAGTCATGCGATGTTCATCTATAAGGTAGTGGTCGCTGCTTACATGTAAATTGGATACGCCCTCCACCGTGTTGCACAGCATGGGCGCCGTGGCAGCTGCGGCTATCGAGAGTGGGGGACAGGTCCTCGGCGTCATACCGCGCGTAATGGTGACGACGAAACCGCACGGCCATCTTGGCGAAGGACAAGAGGCTCAACCGCCTGAACACGCTCATTCGGCTGATGATGTAGGCACTCGTACGCTGAACCAACAGCAGGCTGATCGGAATAGCAGGATGGAGACGATAATAGTCGAGACGATGCACGAGCGCAGATGCACCATGGCTGCTTCGTGTGACGGCTTCATCGGCTTGCCGGGAGGCTACAGGACGTTCGAAGAGGTCATGGAGATGATTAATTGGGCTCAACTCGGCGTGCACAGCAAGCCTGTCGTCTTGCTCAATGCGAATGGGTTCTGGAATCCGTTCCGGGCCATGATCGACACTGCGGTAGAGGACGGCTTCATCAGCGAGAAGGGAAGGAGATTCATTAGTTTCATCGGGGAAAAAGGTGATGATGCGAAGAGCTTGGCCAAGGAAGCTGTCATGGAGCTAGAAAATCTGATGACGGCTTTCGACAAGGATGGTCTAGGCTACCGGGATTGGGACAGCTTGAAAGAACCCGTCAAAGAGGAGGCTATCATGGCTGAACCATTAGCAAACTCCGCGAAAGAGTTGGGTCAACCTTTCGCCGTCTCTGTCCCGGATCTGACTTTCTCCTACTCGCCCGACGGCCCACCAGCGCTGACGCACGTGAACCTCTCCCTCGTGCGCGGTTCGCGCTGTCTGTTGATTGGTGCCAACGGCAGCGGGAAATCCACTTTACTCCGCCTCCTGGCCGGCAAGCGCCTCTGCGACTCGTCCGTCCGTGTATTCGGACGCGACGTTTTCCGTGACGCACCGCGTGGCATCACCTATCTAGGGACGGAATGGGCCATGAATCCTGTCGTACGCGGGGACATTGTCGTCAGTCATTTTCTTGACAGTGTCGGCGGATACCGGCACAAAGCACGGCGAGATAGGCTGCTCGACATCCTAGATATCGATCTCGATTGGCACATGCACCAGATCAGCGACGGAGAACGCAGGAGGGTGCAGCTTTGCATGGGTCTGATGGAAGAGTGGGATCTTTTGCTGCTCGACGAAGTCACTGTCGATCTGGACGTGCAAGTCCGAAGCGACCTCTTATCTTTCCTCGAAGAGGAAACAAAACAGCGCAATGCTACGATCATCTGTAAGCTGGCGTGCCGCGTCAAGGCATGCGATGGAGAAACCGGCTCACTCTTCTTCGACCTTTCCTTTAGATGCCACCCATATCTTCGATGGGCTGCAAAAGTTCCCCACGCACATTGTGCACATGCGTCTCGGCTCCACGACGACTTCAGACGCCCTGAATTGGCCACCAAGCGCTGCGCAGATGCACTTGATCCCTCCTATCCCGGCCCAGAGCAACTCTCCTAATGGAGGTGCCGGGTCAGCAGGCGATGACTTTAGTCCGCTGCTGCACATCGCGCTGCAATGGCTGCGCGAGGATCGCGTCGCGCGTATCGAGAAGGAGAAGCAAGAGGGAAGAAAGAGGGGTGCACGGAGCAACACGGAGACGACGGACTCGGAGTGAGTGCGCCATGCTTCTCGAGCGCTGACCTTCAAGGGGAACTCGTTGTGTGCTCATATATGGCCACTACATCTTTCACGACCCTTTAGAAAATTCTTCAGAAAGTATGACTACGCGAAAGGTGCAACTAGATAAATGAAACTGTGGCAAACCACAAAAAGACATCTTAGCAAATCACTGAATAACAGTCTGCGATTAAGTCGGGAACGCAAATGTCATTTCAGGAGCGGGCAGAAGCACGTCTATACTCTGAAAACAAGCGCAACGCCCTCGTCGCCAGCACCGACGAGCTTCCACCCTGCGCCGCCACCGCGAGCGTATGCTCCGATCCCGCCGGTCTCGGCGCCCTGTGTGTAGCCGTCGTCCCTGCCGACAGCGAGCGCGAGGACGCCATCAGTGAAGCCGGTTTGTGTGCCAATGCACGCGCCACTACGCGCGTCCCACGTCTTGATAGTGTGATCTGCGCTGCTGGTCGAGAAGAGCGGGGAGGGCATGGCGGCGGCGCCAGGACGTGAGTGGACAACAATCGATGTAATGGCTGCGTCGTGCGAGATTGAGTTGCGCATCTTTCCGGTCGAGATGTCCCATACGTATCCTTTCCCGTCTGTTGCACCTGTAATGACAGTCGTTACCGGCTTTGCAGGGACCGTGGCTGTGGCTGCCCCTGATAATGCTGAACTTGAAGGTGTTGGTGCTGACCCAGCTGTGACGCCGAAAAGGTCGATGAACTCGATCGCCTCGACGCTTTCCCCTTCCTCGTGCCCTGCAAGCGTCGCGACGACAGCGATGGAGCCCTCATCATCGACGTGCGCAATGCTGACGATACGCAGGTGCCCCGCCGCGCCGCCGATGATCACGGTCCTGCTATCGGGTGAGATGCGCAGCTTGGTGATGCCGCCGGGGAGGTTGAAGCGTGCGTCGGACGCCTGCAGCTTCGCGACAGGCGCTGGCGAGCGTGGATCCCAGACGATCAGCGATCCATCCTCGGAAGCGGTGATGAGCTTCTTGCCATCGGGTGTAAAGCTGCCAGTGGTTACTGCAGCCGTGTGCCCTGAAAACACCTGCATCGTCTTACCCAACGGGACTGAGAGGTGAGTGTACGGAGAACGTAAGCAATGTGTGAGAAATGTGGTCATGTATACTGGCGAAAATAAACACTCACGTGTCCACATCCACACTGTCGAGTCTGTTCCTCCTGCTGCAATGACGTTCCCTCGCGGGTGCCATTCAATCCACTGTATATGAGTAAGGCGAAGAATTGGTCAGCTAGTGCCACGTTCTGCAGCCCTGGCGGGATCACACTCACAACCACTTCATCCGGTCCTTCCAGATTCGCCAGAAACTCCCATGCCCCCCATTCGTCTTCTCCGCCTCGCCGCCTCCAGACGCGTATCCGCCCGTCCATGCCCCCGGTGGCCGCCATGTCGCCTTTGAAGTTGAAGCCCGCAGCGATGACGCTGTCTGTGTGTCCTGACAGCTTGGCGAGGGGTTCGCCGGAGTGTGTGGACCATATGTACCCTGCATCGTCTTCGCCGCCTGAGATAGCCAGGGGAGGATTGGGGTAGGAGGGGTGCAGCGCGACGGTAAAGACAGAGGACCTGTGGTCATGGAAGGCTGCAATGGAGGTGTCTTCGATAGTCTGTTGCATGTCGTCCCCCCCATCGTGGTCATCCAAATCACCTGCTTGGACTTCATACCCACCGTTTTCTTCATCCTCATCTTCGTCCATCGGCTCGTCGCCATCATCGTCGCCTAGCTCGACGACTTCTTCAATATCTTCGGCATTGATGCCCTCGGGTTCATCGTGCTCGTGCAGATCGCTGCTTTCGGCGAGGTTGAGATTCCGCTGCAAATCCATGACGAACGCGTTTGAGTACTTCTCCAGATGTTGCGCGTAAGATCGTTTCACTCAAAGGACGGGTTCAAGAACCCTGGTCTTTCAGAGGATCAGGGAGAGGTGCTTGCGAGGCGTTCGAAGTGGTTTGTTAGGTGATACCCTCAGAACTTTTTGCTGCCATGCACAACATTTTTGTTGCTATCGGCCGGACATAAGGAGGAGGATTCGCGCAGAAACGTAGGGTTACTGATGTAATTCACACTTTCGAATGCGCATTGGAATCTCGTACATGGCTCTTTGTGTTGTTAAGCAGCCTTCTTCAGGATGGCATCCTCCAGCATGAGCTACAGCTGCGAGGGAATCTGTAGGGCATACACTTCCACGCAGACTTTCTCCCGCACGTAGCCAGGCGTTGAGGTTTGATCGGAAGAAAGAGCTCTTCGCGGCGAATATCGCCTTCGTCACCGTCAACACTGGAATGCGAAAATGCCCTGTCCACGCTCCGAGTCTTGTGCGAAGCGGAGACGCAGCTTGTTCCGGCCATGCATCGACCTGCACCAAGGCGTCGTCAAGCAGATCGTCGGAGGTACGCTCAGGGATGATGAAAATGCTGCAATCGAGTCAATACCCGCAAGTGCAGCAGGGACCTTAAATGCGCTGCGGACGAACCACACATCCACGCTTCCGCCTTCGCATTTCGCGTCACTTTATCGCCAACACTCGCTCTACGGTGCACACGTCATCAAACTCGGCCCGGGCAACGATGCTTCCGCGAAGCAAGCGCTGGCAACCTGGCCAGGCCATCTGCAAGTCGGCGGCGGGATCAACGCGGCGAACGCATCCGAGTGGCTCGCCAAGGGCGCGGCAAAGGTGATTGTCACGTCATTCCTCTTTCCCGCGTGCAATTTCTCTCTCGACCGGCTGAAGGAGATGGAAGCGGCTGTGGGGGGGCGAGAGAATCTCGTCGTGGACGTCAGCTGCCGGCGTCAGGCGGGAAAATGGGTCGTCGCGATGAACAAATGGCAAGACCTGACGGACATGCAAGTCGATATGGCGTCGCTCGACATGCTCGCCGAGCACTGCAGCGAGTTCCTCATCCATGCCGCTGACGTCGAAGGCCTGTGCGGAGGTATAGACGAGGATCTTGTCCGTTTCCTCGGCCAGTGGCTGCCGACGCTGCACGAGCGTACCGGGCGGCTAGACTTTGTAGTCACGTATGCTGGCGGCGCACGCCACTTGGGCGACATGCAGCTTGTCGACCAGCTCAGCAACGGCACTGTCGACCTCACGTTCGGCAGCGCGCTAGACATTTTTGGGGGATCGGGCGTCACAATGGAAGAGCTCGTACGGTGGAACCAAGGGACGGAGCAAGAGCAAGTGCAAGCGTCATAGAGATTCTAGCCTATTTGCAAATGTACAACAGACGCACGGTATTGACTACACTAGAGAAAACATTGCTGCAACGGAATACGCGGGCTGACGATACGACGCGATACGAGGACGAGGAGCGGTCTATAACTGCAAACAAAAACTGAGCAAAGCGGAGAGGCGGACTTGGAGTGGTGGAGATCTATAGTGATTAGTGCAAGCTTGATTGTCCTGGACCTAGAGTCGAGATCGAAAGTAAACGCGTGGGAGATCGCGGCAGCGTTCACGCAGCTATCCCTTGCATTTGCGGTTGCTTCAGATGCTGCTGCCCAGCAGCCACCGAAGTCACCGGAGGCGCGGGCACGGGCGGTGCGTCGAGCGCCTTGTGGAGGAGAGCGCTGATGGGCGATCCAGGCACACTGTCAGGCCAACCGGTCTCGTCTCTGTAAGCCTCGATGGCGGCGATAGCGGCCTCAAACGCGGCGAGCGTCGCACGGACGACGAGAATGTGCAACTGGTGCTGCCGGACGAAGCGCACCGTGACGCCAGCCTGGCGTATGGCCGTGCGCACAGCGCGCTGGCGCAGCGCATAGCGCTGGTCGAGCGCGCGCAGCAGCTGGACGACCTGCCGCAAGAGGTATGCCAGCTGTGTCGGCAGAGGCGAGCGCTTGATCGCGCGCGCAACACTCGAGGTGAGGAGCACGACGCGCTGCTCAATGTCGGCGGCTGCCTCGCCCGAGTCGGCCGAGAGCTGCAGGAGGTCGCTCGTGCTGTGTCGACGTGCGAGCGCCCAGCCTCGGCTCGCAATGGAGGCATGCGTGGTGGATGGCGGCAAAACGGCCTCCGTATGTGTCTCTGCTGGCACGGGTTGCGACAGAGAAGCGGAAAGCGTGGCGGACAGAGCCTGCGCTGCGGACCCGGCGAGCGAAAGCGCCAGGTCCCATTGCGCCTTGGCGGCGCGCTGCTGTGGTGTCATGGGCGCAGACGCATCGTCTGATGGCTGCTGCTGCTGATCAGGCAGAAGCGGCGGCGTTGCGTTCGTGCCTTTCGTTCCTGACGCCGACGCGCCACCCGCCAGACGCTGAGGAACGATGGAGGCCACGCCTCGTGCGGCGAGCGAGACGGCGCCGGCAGTAACGGCAAGGCCGGTGTCTAGTGCGGCGAAGGCGATGGTGCCTACCATGCTTGACGCGCGGCTTGTGGGGTGCGGCGGCGAAGGTGTGTCTATTTTTGCCCGTGACTTTGCGGCGCCAGCATTTGCTGTTCTGCTCTCGTCAGCGTCTTGCTGCTGCTGCTGCTGGAGCTCTTGCAGCCTCGGTGCAGGCTGCTTCCACGCGACGAGCGAGCTATCCCCTGCGATGGTGTGGTAGTGATGATGCACAATCGGCGTCGACGTGCCACTAACAGAGACACTGGACGGGGCTACGGCCTGCTGCTGCACAGCCCGTTGGAGCTGCGCAAGCTCGTACCTCAAGCGCGCCAAGTCGGAGCCGTCCTCCGCCCCACCTCGGCCTGCATGCCATACATCGGCCTCGTCCTGCGCGTGCGCGCCGCCGATCTTGTCGAGCGCCTCAGTGAGCCTGGCGCGCATCTCTGCGCGGTGCCTGTCGCTGACGCCGTGCGCCTCGCGGGCGGGCAGAGCCGAAAGGAGATACGCCAGGCTTGAGATGTACAAGTCTAGCGAGAAGTCCGAGTCGGCGCGCGCCGCTTCTGCGTCTGCGTCCGCGAGCGCGGCAGCGTGCAGCATGTCCTGGTCCAAGTCAAAGTCGTGGTGTGTGTCCTGCGCGTCAAGTCCGTCCATGTCTACGTCGTCCTTATGGGCGATGCTGAAAACGGGTGAAGAGAGACACGTTGAGGCGCTCCGCGGCGAGCTGCCGATAGCACTTCCGCTTGCGCTTGCGCTGCCGCTAGCGCTGGTATCCCCCACCTCGTTCGTCGCGCCGCCATCACCAAACGGATGCCGCATGCGGAATGTCGCGTTGCGCGGCAGGCTGAGAAAGCGCGAGACGCGAGTGCGCGCGCGCGCGGCGTATGTCCCGCCGCCAGCGAAGGCGTCACGCTCCTCGCGTCCCTCGCTGCTGTGCAGCATCGGCGAATCTTCCTGATTCGCACGCCAGGATGGAAACGGAATGGCGGTAGCGGCTAGCGGCGCATCGGCGCCTGCGTCAGAAACGGACGAAGACGAAGACGATGGTGAAGGGGATGCAGGGACGAGCTGCAGCCCAAGCGAGGACGAGGACGATGGCAGGTGCTGCTGCTGCATCGCAAGCCAACGGGCCTCGGACCGTGCGCTGCGGTGCGCCTCGTCCTGCTCGGCGGCCTGCGCAGCCTCCACCGCGAGGCTGACGGCCTTGTCGAGCCGGCGCCTGTCGAGGTGCGGTGGAGACAGTGGGCGGCGCGCACGGCGGGGCGTGTACGAGCGCGACACGTTCGTGGCAGGCGATGAAGGCTGCGTCGGCATGGGCAGGGAGTGGTACCATGTGCGTTGCTGCTGCGGATGCTGGAGCGGGAGCTCCTGGCGGCGGCGGTGGCGGACGTGGCGCGGCATGACGGTCGCGACCGAGCTGTTTATCGAGTGGCTGCGCTGCATACCCGTATGCGCCTCGCGTGGTGCATGCGGATGCGGATCCGTGCTGGCGCGCGTGGGTAGGTGCGGGAGCACACCTTGCGGCTGCGGCTGCGCATAGCAGTACTCTGCGAGCGCGGCAGGGATCCACGATGCGGCGTACTCGCGCACCGAGTGCGAAAGCGGGCGCTTGTGCCTGTGCGGCTGGCCGCGCGGGACGGACAGAGGTGAAGGAGGCGGGGGCGCGGGTGTGGATGCAGCGGTGCAGGGCAGCGGGTCTGCGTGCGATTCGGAAAAGAGCGATGCAGCAGACAGCGTCGATGCGAGTGAGCGCGAGTGCGGGCGGCGAGCGCGCCGCAGCGGCCACTCTTCCACCGGCGCACCGGCGTCCCTGGGCTGGGTGTGGTGGTGATGGTGGTGCTGCCGCTGCTGCCGAGGGTCCGGGAAGAGATGCAGCGATGGCGGGTGGGTCATGGCTGATCACGTGTCGGCCTCGAAGGTGGTGTCTGGCGTCGGAAAGGCAAGGGACGATGGTATAGCTCTACTGATAAAGGGATTGCCCGGGATGGGTCGAGGTTGGATCGCCTGCCTCTCGTTGCAACCTGCTGGCCTGCCTCTCTTGACGGGTGTGTGCACCTGCATCTGCGTCTGCGGGTCGATGGTTATCAGGTGACCAATATGAATGCCGAGGCATCTGCCGACGGGTTGAAAGCAGCGCTGCGCTGGGTCAGGGCCACAGAGCACAAGGGAGCGAAAGAGGGTCCAGGCCGGTCTATTGGCGCTTGTGCACCCGGGACCCGTTTCGCAGCGCTGAGATGAGATGAGCTAAGCTGCCTGCGCTCCGCTCCGCTCCGCCCCGTCCCGCGTGGGCCTGCTGAATGTCGTGACCTTGCTGAGGGGATGCGTCGTCGCTGTCCATCGAACCATCGCGATGCTCGCCTTGGACAAACAAATGCCCACCCAAAAAAGATTCCTCAACGAGAGCCGTGTAGACGCTCAGCCAACGCTTTTCCCGCTTGCGCCCCCGCGTGTGATTGCACGCCCTGCTGCTGAAAAGCAGGCTGCGCGCGTGAAAGCCGCGTTTTCGGGTTTGGGTTTGGGTTTGGGTTCGGGTTCGATGCTTTTCTCTGCAAGAGTGCCGCCAGTGTGCCCGCCTATCACCCCCTCGTCCCTTCTCAGCAGCTGTCGGCGCCAGGCCCCAGCCGTGGATGTCTGAATCAGACAGAGGGCGAGCCAAACAAACATGGCCGTGCTCGATAACCCTCCATTCATCCAGTCGGTGCAACTTGCCGCCTTGGACAACTGGGATGCAGAACCCTAGTCGAATCTTCCATCACTCGGGATTACATAAGCACGATATGCGATTCCGTTCTCAGAGGGGAGCACTGGCCTTTGGTGGCTTGGGTGCTGGTGCAAAGGGGGGGGCGTGCAGTGAGGCTCATAGTGATCGGCGGCGAACATACATGGGTTATGATATATGACTGGCTGGCTGGCCCGGCCGAGAAAACGTGGGGTGCCGATTGCAACGACCTCCAGGACATGCTGCATCGCCTGCAAGCACAATTGGGTCAACGCACCGAACGCTGTGCAACAGGGTCGAGCATGCGCCTCACCGTCTGCCCTGTTCTTTGCACCACCGCCTCGCGCGCCGAGTAGCGGGAGGGCCACGGCCATATACTGCGGCATCCGCCAAACGAGGTTCGACGAAAACGTCGAATGCGGCCGCCGGCTCTAGAAATGAGCAGCGGTCGCGATAACGAGGAGGTCGATGTAGCCCGCGCGGTCCAGTGCGAGGACCACGGTGCGCTGGCCGTCGACGATGGTGACGACGACGACGGCCTGCACGGCGCGCTGAGCGACTTTGTCTCCACTCGCCCGGACCTGCGCCAGCTGCTCAACCTGCGCACGATCGAGTTCCCCAAGCAGGGCGTCGGTTTAGACTCGGAATTTGCCATCACCGCGCCAATCTGGACCAAGCAGCCGTTCAAGCTGGCCTACATGCTCTACTTTGGCCTCTCCATCGGTCTCTTCTGGCTCCCCGTCTGGGCGCTGACGAGCATCCCACTCAGCGGCCGCGGCCACCACAGCTGGTGCTGGAGGCGTGCAGTCACCGTCAAGCTCTTCCGCCGCGCCAGCACGCTCACCTACAAGACACACCTCACCTTCGGCAGGGACCTCAGCGTGGAGGTGCCGCACAGCGCGACCCGGTTCGGCAAGTTCACCTGGATCGACCCTGTGCGCGAGGACCAGGTCCGCGGCGACGTCCGGCGCACAATGCTCGAGCAAGGGCTCCGCCCCGCACGCGTTGCGGGCTTCTGGTACGGCGACAACGCGCCAGAGGACCCCGCTGCAACCGCGCACAGCTCCGAGAGCCGTCGCTTCGTGTTTCCCAAAGCTCGCCAAGGCGAAAAGGTGCTCTACCACTGCCACGGTGGCGCCATGTTCCTCGGTACCGCACACGAGCAGGACATCACTGCGGCCGTCAGCCTGCAGTCGCTCGCGGCGCTGAAGCACCTGTACCAGTCTTCTGCCGCCTATGCGGACAAGGTGGCGGCGGGGGGCGCGCCGCCGCCGAGCAAGTGCACGCGATCTTTCTCGATCGACTACAGGCTCTGCGTCCCTGGTCGGCCCGCCCTCGGCAGCTGGCCGGCGCCGCTGCTCGACACGCTTGCCGGCTACCTGTACCTTGTGCGCGAGCTGCGCTTCGACCCGGACAATATCATCCTCGTCGGTGACTCGGCCGGCGGCAACTTGTGCCTGGCTCTGTGCCGCTACTTGCGCGACGAGCACATTGAGCGGGTCCCCGGAAAGGTCCTGCTGCTCTCGCCGTGGGCGGACATCTCGCGCAGCCATGGAGGTCCGCTCGATGCGCCCATGCGCGATGCCAGCGCCCACCGCAACGCGCACTCCGACATCATCAGCAGCGAAGTCGCCTTCCGCAACACGGCCGTCTCGGCGCTACTCGGCCATCTCCCCGCGCGCGAGGCGTACCGCAACCCATACATCTCGAGCGTCTCGCTGCACCTCTCTCTCGAACACGGCGGCGCCGGCCCGCACTTTGGCTTCGAGCACTTCCCCGACAAGGTCCTCGTCACGACCGGCACGGCCGAGATCAGCTATGACCAGCACATCACCCTCGCTCACCGCCTGGCCGCCGGCACGCGCCGCGGTCGCCCAGTCTACGCGGGCGACCGCGTCAGCGCGCAGTGCGACCCCGGCGCCATGTGCGACCGCCTCGCGTTCCCGCGTCCCGCCGACGCGCAGCTCGACCTCAGCAGGGCCAACTCGGCGCTCTCGCTCCAGGGTTCCCACCCCAGCGCTGCCGCTACGGAATATCCCCGGCCGGCAACGGGTGCTGCTTGCGGCCAGAGCGTGCGCACCGCGGTGCGCTGCCAGAACACCTCGCTGCTGCTGCCTGCGTCCACTGCGTCTGATGCTGCTGCTGCGCCGCCGCGCGCAAATGCGCAGACACAGCCGCTCGAAGAAGGTTGGGGCGCCGTCACGCCCGTCTTCGAGAGCTCGCCTTCGCACTTGCTCGGCCAGCCGCTTCCGTCGGCCGCTGCTTCTGCGAACTCCCCTGCCACGCAGGGCCGTCCCGACGGCAGCGGCAGCGCTGCCGGCCGCAACAGTGACAACGACCACTCCAGCGACCACGAGCTTGGCGTCGCGCAGACGCTTGCGTCGACGCCGATCCTCGAGCAGCCGCCCCTGTCTTCCCAGCTTGGCAACGGCCTGAAGCGAGCGGGCGGCTCGTACGCGTCGTCCATCCACCGCAAGTACACGGACGCCGGTGTGACAATCATGCAGGCACCGCTCGAGGTGCGTGAGGTGGTGCTCCACGAGGTCGAAGGGGCTATTCACGACTATCTACTGTGTGAGTTGAGCACATGCGCGAAAATCAAAGGCAATGGTGCAGGACTCGAGTGGCCTGTTTGCAACGCCTGCTGGCTGTGGGAGAGAATGGGACAGGGACAGGGAAGGGGCTGCTGACTGACCAACTCGTTGCGCAACTATGCATGCCTCACAGTCCCTTGGTTCGAGCCGCAGCGCTCGCGGACTTGGCGGTATATCGCGCACTGGATCGAGGACCTGGATTTCTCCTCCAAGGACTCTCACGAATGAACTGTGGCTACGAAGCGCCAAGCTCTCGGGGGCCGCCAGCAAGCCCACTTCCTGCCCTTGGTGCCATCGGCCGTCAAACTGTCGGTCACCCGCATAAGCATTTTAATCTCACTTGACGCCGCCTCGCTTCCTTCCCGTCTCTTTATATATGTCGTTCTGTATGCAGGCAACGCCTCTTGCCACGCACATTCTCCAAGCATATTGATTAGATGATCCCGTAATGTAGCATACATACTTTGTCCTTGCGCGGAGTTTCCCCCCAAGCATTCTCAGCATGCAGTATTGGGCTAATGGACTTCTGGGCGTGGCGCCAGTCTCTTCAGTCCACCATTCCCAGTGTATGTTTCGTCATTTCCCTGCGCGTCCCCAGCACGAAGCACTCCCCCCCCAAAACCACCTCGTCTTGTACACATGTCCACACTTCCACAGGTGCTTCATCGAAGCGCAAGGGGTAGAAGAATCCTCCTGCAGGCCCGACCTCAGCACCGAAGATAGAGCGAGGACTCGAACTGTCTGCTCAGACGCCACCTTGTCCGGGCTAACCTCCAGCCATGTCGTCGGAAGAGCCCAAGTCAACCCAGAATGGCGGTGACAACGGTGACAGGGAGCAGGAGGAGCTCGTGCCGTCGTCTTTTAAACGCCCTGACCCCGATGTGGTGCTCAACGACGAGGGCAACCCAGAACATCTGCTCGGCGCTGAATCGGATGCCGAGACGGACGATGCTGAAGCAACAGCACGGAAGCGACTCTCAGATGCCCTGGAACTCACCAGCGAACCAATGGCAAGTACACAGTATGCAACTCCCAAGCCCAATCGCGCTAGCGCAGTATTCACAGCGGGCTCTGGCGATGCGACGAGCGAGCCGCAAGAGGACCCCAAGGAGGTGATCGAGGCTTTGCAGGCGCAAATCAAAGATCTCACCGCCCAGGTCACCGGGCTCAACGGCAAGCTGGTTGGCTCCTTTGAACGCGTGGCGGATTTGGAGGATGACTTTTCCGAAGCGCAGCGCCGCCTCGATTCGCAGACGTCCAAGATCAGCAGTCTCGAAAAGGAGCGCGAAGAGCATCTGGCCGCGCTCAACACCGGGCTACTGGTTGAAAAGTCCCACGTGAGCACAGAGATGCAGCGTATGATGGATCGTGTCATCGAGGAGACCGCGCAGCGTGGCAAGGCAGAGAGCGACAAGAAGCGCATCGAGGAGGAGCTGGACGAGCTTAGTGCGAGCCTTTTTGACGAAGCCAACCGCATGGTGGCAGTCGAAAAGCTCGCACGCGCAAGGGCAGAGGAGAAAGCAGAGGCCATGCAAAAGAGCCTCAAGGATACCGAGGGCGTCATGCTCGAGCAGCAAAAGGTCCTCGCCAGTCTCCAGCGACAGATTGAAGAGCAGCAACAACATGCGGCCATCTCTGACAACGCTTCAACCAAGAGCGGAGCAGATAGTGGGCTCAAGATCGAGTCTCTCGCACGCTCTCCGTCGCAGAGGACACAGTATCCGAGCCGAGCGAGTGGGACGAAACGAGGCATGACGCCTACCATGCAAGTGCTCATCAATGTTCAACCTTATCGAGAATTTGCCTCGTTCCTTCATCACATCCGAAAATTGCGGCTGCAACTTAAGCCATTTTACTCATATCCATTGCCAGGACTATCTCGCTCGACGACGCCAGCATCCAGCGTGTCAGATCCTTCCTCGGGCGGCGTGCACGTCTCGCCGTCTCCCTCCCAATCCAGCCTTTCGCCTTTTGCTATCGCTGGCATTGGGCGACATCGCGATTACCCGACGCTACCTTCCAGTGCCGAGGACTTCGTGCGTCTATCCAACCAGCTTTCCCTGCCCTTCATCAAGCGCTCCCAGGAAGAAGACACAGAGCCCTGCCTGCGACTGGACGTCGCACCTGGTCTCAACTGGCTCTCGCGGCGCCAGGCGAACACGGCGATTCTGGAGGGAAATCTCGTCGTCGAGCCCATCTTCCCAGGTGGCATTGTTCCGGATGCCGATGAGGTGCGCGCACGCAATGCTCACATGCCGCCCGCCGCCTGCGCGTTGTGCGGGACGCAAGTAGTTAACGTACCCGTTGGTAGCAACGGCTCTTCTGACGCAACGTCATCGGGCGGCGTCAATAGCGACCAGCAGCACAAACACAGTTCCATTTCCAGCTCCACGGCGAGCTGGGCGAACTCCATTTCCGCTGTCACGGGCTCAGCGGCAAGCTCGATGCTGGAAGCCGCTGGTGTCCGAGACCGCGATAGGAAGCATGGTGCAGAAAAGAGCGGGGCTGGTGGTGGAAGCGGAGCGGCAAGCACCAGTCACGGTGACACCGGCGCAGCGACAACTGCTGGAGAAGGCAGCGCTACGACGAGAAGTCGCACGGGTCTCTTCTCTGGCCTTAGGCTGGCTTCCGCCAGCCCCAAGCCAGAGCGAGCGGGTGCGAGCATCGCCCAAAGGTTGCCTGGTCTGCCCGGCCTCGGACTTGGCAGCTCATCCGAGACCGATGATGTTGTGCGTGTGCCAGATGCCGCTCGGCTCCTTCACCTGGACATTCCTTACTTATCATGCTTCCCCTCATGCTACAGAACCCGTCGCTCACGCCCAAAGCGACCTTCATCCCTCCGATCCCTACGCATATCTTCCGCCTCTCGGACAATGCAAATGCGCGCTACCTTCTTTGCCCGCATCACTGCCTCGACCGCTTGCGCGCAGTCTGTGCCTTCTGGGGCTGGCTGCGCGCCTTGGAACGTTCCATCATCTTAGAGGGTCGGACGCCATGGGACGAGTATCCGATCACAGGCACCGCGGAACCTCCGACGCGTCAAGCATCATCCAATTTCGACCACATCTCTTTCGAGGACAAGGACCTGGCTCCCAATGCCGATACCCTGACCGAATCGATAGCTGTGTCTGTCCTGGAGGAACGAGTTGCGAAAGACGAAGAAGAAGGTAAGAAGAGCGCTGAAGAAGGCGATGCGGAGAAGCGGAACGCATATGGAGAGGTACAAGGCGGGCAAACAGTCGATGCTGTCAGTGAGGAAGTGAATAACTCGGAAACCATCAAAGAAAAGTCGGATACATCTCCATTAGAGCCCCCAGTAGCGCCAGCAGAAACGGCGACAACGCCTGCAACGCAGCCTCCCCCCATACCAGCTCGCAGGCGGCCGGTTCCTCCACCACCAGGTGGCGCCGTAGACAGCAAAATAGCCAATATTGAACCGGTCCCTCGCGTCACGCCTACCCCGCCTCCGGCCTCGCTGCTCATTGCTCGCAGCGTCATCCCGGTGGAAGGTGGCGACGATCTCAACTGGGAGGAGAGGCTCTGGCAAGAAGCTATCAAACTCAAGGATGACATGTATCGCGCAAGGATGGGATTCCGCGAGGTCACTACAGCGTAAATAGTGTAATTCAAATGTGGCGATTTTCGGCAGTGCGCCGACTTAGCGCCCATGCTTCTATAATCGTGACGAAGCCCGGAGAGCCATCTCGCGAAGTTCTCGGAACTCTGCCTTGCCTGCTGCCTTGCAGAGCTTATGATAGCGGCTATTGTGATCATCAATCAGCCGGATGGGTTTGTCAAACTCCAGAACCTGACCTTTGTCCATGACAAGGATGTAGTCAAAGTCTGCTATCGTCCGCAAGCGATGTGCCTGGAGGATGAACGAGAGCGAGGCCATGAGCACTGCGGCTGAATCTCGATCACATTCGCTTCAGCTTCACTCACAATAGTCAGAACCGTCGAATTGATGAAAGCTTTTCGGATGGTTTCGGCAATCGCAGCGTCAGTCTCTGCATCCAAGGCCGAAGACGCCTCGTCGCTGTGAGGTAGCAACCAGCGTGTTTTGTCAACGAGAGTCATGACGAGAACCCTGTGGTCGCGTACTCACAAGAAAACTAGCTTGCACGATCCCAGCAGTGCGCGCGCCAAACAAATCAACTGTCGTTCGCCACCGCTGAGGTTGGATCCACCTTCCGAAATAGCATAGGAGAGATCTGAGAATGGACTGGAAGCTGCTGCGATCTCATCCGTTGGCACGAGATGCACTTTTTGTAGCGCAGCCTTCACATCATCATCAGAGTAGTCATAGAATGGGTCCACCGCTTCTCGTAGCTTCCCGCTGAGAATGACAGGATCTTGCGGGACAATCGTGATACGTGATCGCAGCTCTTCGAGTCCTAGTGTGGAAATGTCTACCCCGTCGATCTTGATGCGACCAGAAACGGGCTCGACGAATCTAAAGAAGCACGACGCCAGTGTCGATTTACCACACCCAGTCTTGCCGACGATGCCGACTTTTGCTCGTCCTGGAATCGCAAGCGAGATTCCTTCCAAAATGGTAGGCAGCTCCGGTGCATACTTGATCTCCAAGTCTTCAATCTCAACCGATCCTTCGCTCGGCCACGATGGAGGAGGCCCAGGCGGTAGGTGAGTAGGAGGCTCTTGAGGCAGTTCTTGATACTCAATAATGCGCTCTGTCGAAACAGCTTTCTGCTCGAAATTGGAGGTGCCTGTCAGAGGACATCAAAGCAGGTCAGTCCTCGTACACAAGAGTTGATGGCGCTGCTGGTCGCGAAACTTACAAAGCAGTGCCATGGCTAGTAAGAAGTCCGTCGTAACGAGAAATGAGGTTGCAAAGCCAGCGCCAGCGCTGTTCGTGTTTGGGTTGAAAAGCAGTGCCAGACTGCCGGCAAGCACAAGGAGCGCAGAGCTCAGTTGGTACAAGCAAATCATCCAGCGGGTTGTTTGTGAAAGCAGCCATGTGAATCGGGTGCTGTTGTCGGATTTCGAAAGAAGGTCCGCCATCATGCGACCTGACGAGCCAAACGCACGCACAACAACCGCGCCGGACAGCAGGTCAGAGAAGCAAGTCGTGATGGGAGATCTTGAGATTGCCTGTGATCTCCGCAGTATTGCGTGGCTGTCAGCAGCTTGTCTAGCTAGCAAAAGCAGATCACTCACCTCGAGACGCCGCACATCTCTTGTAGTTGTCCGGTACAAAGAGCCAGTATAGTAGATGAAAGGTCCCAAGAAAAATAGAATCACAATCAAGTTGGCACCGCCGGAAATCACGACGGCTACGATGCCAAATACAAAGCTAAGGAAGCAGCTGACTAAAGCAGCAAAGAATGTCGGCAGCGATTGGTCGTTCTGATGAAGAATAGGCGCGTTTAGTCATTTTGCTAATAATGCAGTAGTCGGCCAGCGATGAGCTCTCACATTTTCCATGTCGGATGAAAAGCGATTCAGGAAGCGCCCTTTAGGGATAGTGTCATGAATGCGCAATTTGGCCCGGAAGCACGAAACAAGCATTGTTTGGAACAAGCGCTTCGAGGCGCCAAGTGAGACCATGTAGAGCGTCAAGTACGTGAATGCTTTGATGACGCTGGTCATAGACAGGAGTATCGCGTATCCCGTCAACCAGTAGAGGGGCGTGCGCGTTGGCGAAGCTCGATTTGCATCGGCGCTGAGATCCTTCAGCCAGAGACTGGCAACGACATCCCAGCCCGCAAAGATGAAAAAGAGGACGAGTACTGGAGTAAAGTATCGCCACCCGCCTGCTGCTTCGATCCAAGACCTGTACGTCTTCCACGATACCGCGCCCCGCTGCTTGCTCTCCTCACTCATAACTTTGCGCGTCTGCTTGAGAACTCCAGCTTCTTTGGGATCGTCGCGATCGACTTTGTTGATGCTGGGAGCCTTGCTTGTCGTGGGGGTCGTAGCAGCCGATGTAGCACCAGTTGTGGGAGTCGCGGCTCCGGAGGAAGGCAAAGAGATGGTTTCATTGGCTTGTGCTGGAGCAGGCAGCTCGGTCGTTTCAGCCTCCTCTTCCAAGTCTTCCAATAGGCCCGCGTAATGACCTGAACCAAGAAAGGCTTTTGCATCGCCATCGTATCGAACTTCACCATTCTCCAGCAGCAGCACCTTTGCAGCGCTGGGCGCGAGCATAGCAACCTGGTGCGAGACCAAGATAGTCGTTCTGTTGGCCAAGAGCGGACCTTTCAAGAGTTCTTCGTGGATATGGCTGGCTGTATGCGCATCGACCTGCCAAAACAATGGAGTTTGTGATGAGACACACGTTCGACTCTGTCCACAGGGAATACTAACGTTTGACAAAGGAGAGTCAAGGAGTAGTACGCTGGCTCGAGAGTAAACGCATCGAGCCAAGCAGACCCTCGTTTTTTGTCCTCCCGACAGACCACTGGGGCAAGCGCAAGCACAAGGTGAGCGAAGCAGCAACTCGCGATGCGCCAAGCTTTACTCACATGCCCTGTTCACCAATGTCAGTCAAGTCGCCGTCTTCGAGGATCGCAAGATCAGGCAGGAGAGCACATACGCGCAGCGTTTCGCGGTACCGGTTTTCATCCATGGGCAAGCCCCACGTAATGTTGTCTGCGGTGCCATTGAAGTCAGTATCTTCAGATCAGGAATAGATGTTGTGGCCAGGTGGACCCACCTCGCAAGCTAGCATTGACAAGCCAAGCGGTTTGCGGAATATATGCCACCAAGTCCGAGCGGATCCACTCATCCGGCTTGATGAAGTCAGGTGCAGTCAGAGGGCCGCCAAGGGCATTGGGATGCGATCGTGGACCAACAATGATGCCTTCATCGAGTGTCAATTCGCCGAGTAGACCGAGCAGCATCATGCTCTTTCCGGAGCCCACTTTTCCGCAAATGAGATTTATCTTCCCGTATTCGAAGGTGGTAGTGACCCCTTTCAGCTTAAAAGGGTCAGTGACAGGAGCTGCAGCTGGCTGTGTGCCACTCTCTGGCGGGTGCACCGGCCAAGTGACGGTCGCATTCTCGAACCTGATTTCTTTGATCGGTTCAGCTGCCTCCCCGTGTGGAAGCTCGACCTCAGGAAGCTCCAAGAATGCCACGATACGACGTAGTGAAACCCAGAGCTCAACGAGACTAGTCCATAGTTCGAAGAGCTAAGTCAGCTTGGGCCCGGAAAGATACCCTTCAACGACAGTGCAGCGGGAACTCACGACTCGATCAACGACGGCAATTCGATCAACGCGAACCTCAGCTCGTTCAATGCTGCAACGGCGGTGAAAGCTTTGGAAGGCGTGAGCTTGCGTCCGTCGACAAGGATAGACCAGAAGAATGCGATGATGATGACGAGAATAGGTGAGAAGGACATGACGGTCTCGTTGCCTACTTCGCACAGGAATACTTTGTGCAACTCCTTCAGCTCCTTCCGACGGGAGATCATAATGCGGTCCATCACTTTCGTCTCCCAGGCGGAGAATTTGATCATGCGAATCTAGCAGCATGGGACCACGTTAATAAGAGTCAGTGCAGTGTCGTCTCGACAGCCAACCAAAAGTCTGACTTACAGCTTCAATCGCCTCGTTGAGGAAAGTGACGCGCTGATCACGCGTTTTCATCAGTCGATCCTGGAACTTAGAATCGAGTCTCCGGGCGCAAGTGTTCAAATTCGCATTAGCCTTTCCGGGTCCCCGCCTCCGTGCAAGCAGCATCTTCGTACTCACTTGGCGAGGAGATGGATGACAGGAACAAGCAGTAGACATGAGACCAGACCAACAGCAGCACCCCATCCGAGCAGGAAAAAGACAAAGCTGAAGCCCACGATGATCTCGATGGGCGCGACGCACATGGTGAAGAGGTAAAAGGACAAGTTGGCGATCCGATCCGTGTCGTTGGATGCAAGCGTCATGACGGCAGCTTTGGATGCAAACCTTTTGGCGCCCTCCTCTTCTTCTTCATCCTCCTCACCCTTCTTCTCTTTCTTTCCATCTTTCTTATTGTTGTTGTCGTTGCCACCGTTTTCGACCTCAGCCACAGTGGCGCTGGGCGAGGAGCCATTTGCGCTGCTATCTCCTTCACCAATCTTCTTTTTCTCGTCCTTCGTCTTCGTTTCCGGCGCGCCACCAGATATCTCTTGCCTCCTGAGTGCCTTCTCGAACAGCAGCGATGTCATTTGTTGCTTGATCTTCGACCTGAGCCCACTATTGCAGACCATCATGAGGATGCCCATGAGGACGTTCTGAGTTAAGCTAGTTGCGAACATGGCGAGGGCCCAGACGACACCTGTGCGTACGTCGCGCACGCCGTTGGCCTCCCCCTGCTCAAAAACGCTGACGAAGCGGTTGATGCAAAATGCAGGAGCGTAGAAAAGCATCGCACTGAGCCACGAGATCGAGAGCAAAATTGTGATTTCGCTTCGCATCGTGTTCAGCACAGCCCGGAGCAGCGTCGCCGGTGTAGGCTTATGCACTTTGCTCCGCATGTGTCGCCAGGAAGCGCGCATGTCGCCGAAGAGCGTGATAGCGCGTAGCTCTGCGTGCAGATATGGCAAGTCCTTCGCCTCCAAGCCGCCACTGCGGTTGGCAAAAAGGATTATAGGAGTCATGTATGTGTGTAGCAGACGCGGAATGACTGCTTCGCCGCCTAGCCAGCCCATTCCGATCATCTGTGCAGGTTCAGTGGTTGGAGAAGGCTGGTAGATGCGTGCCGGGCCGACGGGGATCGTTCCGGCCAACACCAACGCGATGGAGGAGAGGAGGAGCGTGAGGAGTTGCGCGAAGAGCGAGCTTCGCACAGCCCAGTCGACACGCTCCATGGACTGGTGCATCGTCATCTGAACGAATGAAGTTACGTCTCTATCGGGTGTTAGTAGATGCAATCCAAAGCTCTGCAGCACAGCACCAACGGCGCGTGCACTCGTGCCGGTAAATTGATACCGCGTTGGAGCCCTGCTGGCGTACAAGGTGTCTGTGTGGCCAGCGTCTTCCAGCGAAGGAAAGACAGAAAAGTCCTCTGCAATGAGGAGCGTGAGAGCCTGTGCAGCAAAAGCGAGAAACGCGGCGAGTGACAGCGTAGAGGCGAACATGAATGCTGACAGTGCATTGCGTCGAAGGATTAGAATAGGAATGAGAAGCTGCACCCGTCAAGGAAGGCATTAGCAAGCATCACTGGTGCGACTTTTTCATTTCCTGTGCGCATCTACATACCCATATTCCTGTTCGTAACGCATAGTCAGCTAGCAGATATTTCCACTTGGGATGCGCTGCAGTGACCCAAGCGGTCTGCGCAGCGCTCAAAGTAAGCAGGAACACGGCAACAAGCGCAAGGCCAGCGACACGGCTGCGACCCCTGCGTCGGTAGTCATCATGGTTGACTTCAACGCCAAGCGCTGCCTCGCCCAGCTTACGCTCTTCTTCATTCTCGTACTTCTCTGGGACTGAGGAGGTTGTATGTTGGTCGCTCGATATCGGGAGCGTCGAGCTGCGTTGCTGATCATAGGAGGAAGACAGGAAAATTCGCCCAGGGAGCACGGAGCGAAGTAGAGCTCGTAGCAGGAAAAAAACGCCGACTGAGAGGAGAACTAGGGCTATTGGCTCCGCCGCAGAGGTATGGCTTGAGTACTGTTCGCCTTTGTCATGATGCCGCGCCGTATGCTGTCCATCGATCCTGGGTGCTAGCCCATGAGGCACCGTCTGTACGCCTAAAGATGCTGCAGTCATCATGAGTTTTGGTCTTTCTCGAATGGGCCTATGCATTTCGTCATGGGATCCTGGCTCTACTTTTGTATCCCTTGCGCAGCTTGGGTGTGTACGAGTCTGGTTCTTCGGGTCGCCCTTCAACTTGAATCTTGGAAGAAATGCGCCTTCCTTTACAACTCCTGTTTTGCGTATGCACACGTTCGGCAGGCGTTTCCTTTGGCAGGCGGATAAGCAGAATCAGAGCGTATTGGTGAATCTAAGTGCAGACGAAAAGCGATCGATATGCCAGTAGTTCTGAAAGTGGTGGTTATAAAGTTGTGGTGGAAACTGAAGCCCCAAGTCGAAGGCAAGCAGAAGTACAGTTAGTCCGAGTCACATTTTGTGACGCCGTGGCGAAGCCGGCGCAGCAGCAGCTGCGCGCCGCGTGGTCTGTTAGCATACTTGAGGGGCATCTTTGAAAGCCTGACTCTGTGACATGCTGCCCAGTGCCACGTCGGCGCAGTTGCGCAGCATGAATAAAGCTACCGAAAGTCAATGCCAAATGCCAGACTGACAACAGCTCTGTGCCTCTGTGTTGATGGTCAGTGCAACGACGGGCTACCAGCAGGGCTGCATCAACTGAGAGATCCGTGCCTGACGAGATTCAATTTGCAAATACATACATACACGTACTGACTCTCCACAACAGCCCAATATGCCACACCAGATCACACCGTCACAGCGAAGTGTAGCGAACACGATGATCTTACACAACCTACGCCCGATATACGATGGTCCACGATGGTCGCAAATCGCAGCTCGCAGCCCGCGGACAATGGCTGTTATGCTGTCTGCATCTCTTGGAAGCCTTTAGCTTGAATCACAATACGACGGCAATTTTTTTTGCTTAAGGGTGCTGGTCACAGCTGCTCAGTCTGTACTCTGGGTATGCCTTCAAACAGGGATGGCCAATGGTCAGGGTTTGGCAACTGTGTCAACCTCTAGCGCTTTTTGCATGTATGCATTCCCTTCGAGGACTCCAGTCTCCAAGTTCCCACGCCTCAACTCTCTGCGGACTCGACGCAACCCCGATGACCATGCGGTTACCCGTGATTCTGGCATCGTGTTCGTGCAATGTATGAGACACAGCTCCTATTACGCCTGTATTTGATGAATTTGATTTCCATGTGTGGTGCCTTATTTTGTATACTCTTATATACATACATACTGTACCAGCAAATGTCGAGTCATCGAGGCTCGAGTCATCACAGCCTTTCTTTAAATGACATCCAAATTCGAATGCACCTCACCGCTCGCTTGATGGGCGCTCTTGTCACTTAAGCTTCGCCCCTTGAAACTCGGGACCACTGGATCTACGTTTCGGCGACCGTCGCAGCCATGATTCCATGGTGATTGATTCCTGATGATACGCTGATTATTAATGCTGATGTGGCTGATCGGCCTTCGACTCGCCAGCGCCCTGAAGTGGCCTGTGTATCATATAACTGACCGCTGATCCGGCATCCTCGTTCTGCAGCTTCTGCGCGCTCGTGGGCCTGAGCTCCGTGTCGTTGATAAGGTAAACCATTAGGGCGACTCGTAAGCCTAGTAGAGCAAGGTCAGGTGCCAGTTCAACCCTACAACCACCAGGAGAACGGGGCAGATTCTGGCCTCCGAGCAAACGTAACTTGACACAAATCCAACGTTCCTTCGAGATCATTCAGAGTAGAGAAGATCAATGTGTATATGGCAGACCTATGATCCGTGATCATCAAAATCCGTGTATCGATTACGCTGCTCCTCAAATGCCTTCTTCCCCCATGATGAAGGATCAATAATCAATGCAAGATGCAAGTATCAACAGTGTAAGTCGCTCCAAAGCGCTCTGGGTCGAACGGGATGCGATGCCAGCGTCGCACGAATCGGTGCGCTTCACTTTCCGTCTTAAATCGGATCAAGAACGATCTCGTCGCCGAGTCTTGGTGTCTTCAGTAAAGGGTATAGACATACCACAGAAAGAGGGTGAAGGGGAGGTCGAGTGGAATGTCAGTTTCAGATCGACCTATAGGTAGCAAATGCCAAAGAGCCACTCACGAGCGCGGTACTTCCATGACCGGTCGGACCAGCCCTGTCTTACCACTGGTTGCCAAGTGCCTATCTCCTTCTGTTCCATCAACGTCTACGCACCGCTGCTTGTTGGATGCTTCTCTCTTAGCTCTCTGCGACGCATCCAAATACCGATTCCAAGCGGCTAGACCGCCAGGCCGATCCAGCGCGTACGCGCCTTTTTCCAGCAAGCGAGCGATGCGCCCCGCATTACAACGCTGCGGCAAACCGCGCATGTGAACTAAGCGACCTGAAAAAGTGCCTTCATTCAACAGAACAGATGCAAGCGACGATCGGAGGTGCATTGCATTAAAGAATCCGACGGGTCTGTCGGATCCTCCAATCATTGGAAGGAGGATTTCTGCAGCTTCGCGTGTCGTGATCTACATGAAAAAGGCGTGAGAAACACACGTCGGCACCCCCCTGAAAAGTTAACGTGCCATCTTGAAATGCGACTTACAACTTTGGCATGTAAGGGTTCCCCGCCGACCGTGGACTGGCGAGCTAGTTCTGCGAATGATTCCGCAGCTTTATAGGTTCCAAGTGTGACGATCGCTCTACCGTTAGGTTTGAAATGGCGGTTGTAAAGGAGTCGGACTGTGGAAATACGAATTAGCTATACTCAACGAACATAAGTTTGATGCAGCAGTTTACGACACACATGACGCACCTTTATTAATTCTGTTAAGTATATTGACGTCAGAGCGCGCAATTCCTCGCACATCATCCGGAGTTACGCTGTGCGGCAGGCGCATCAACATTACACAGCGTCGAATGCGCACGTCAGAATGCTCCAAGGCACTCTTCCCTAACGCTAGCTTCGTCATTGCGGCGATGTCTGCGTGTCGTCCTTCAGTTGTCCCTGCCGCTGTTAAGGGATTCAATGCCGTTTCCGCATCAGCGGAAGAAGATGTCGCATGTGAAGAGAAAATTCGCGAGTGGCCACCAACAAGAGCCGGCCTTTGCGTAAGTGGGCATACTGATGCCACACTCGCGCAGAATGGCGCGAGGCCGCGCCGAGGGAACAGCACTCGCAATGCTCTGTACGAGGTGCTCATGTTTGCGGTGCAGAGGGGCCGCTGGAGACGCCCGCTTCCTGCTTCTGTTGTTGACGCAAAAGGCGTAGTAGCTATGTAATGTCGCTTGGCCTTGATGAGGCTGGAGGACTGAAACGCGGAGAGATAGAAAAAGAAGATCTCATCAAGCTCGAACCCACATGCTCTCCACAGAAGTCACCGGCACAGGCGGGCGAAAAGTTGCACCGTTACACCAATGAAAAAAAAAATGTGAAGCCGCTGCGATGCTGTTGATGTGGTACATACTCGTAAATGCCCCAAACGCTGCATTCACCAAGTTGTTATCACGTGATGGTCGCGTCGCGTATTGATGGGCGGCGCGCCACCAAAACAACGCAGAGAGTGGCCGCGAACGTCAGGCAAAGGAGAGATGCGCGGTGCGCATCTCGACGAGTGCGCATTCTCGATTCTGCCTTCCCTCCTCCTTTACCTGGGCATATCGGTGCTGACGAAATCGGCATCCGCAGCATCACAGCTCACTCAGATCGCATGCGGTATTCGAGCAGCTTCTCTCACCAACCTGCGTGAGAGCCGCCCGAGTCGTTGGCGCCCAGAATGACTTTCTATATTCCCATCTCAGCGCAGGAGGTAGAACGCCGCAAGTTCGAGGAGAGAATGGGTTACAACCAAGCTGCTCGTTTCAGCAGCGACTTCAACTTGGCACATACGCGTCAGAGTGGCACGTCACAGCCTTCCGATGCTGCCTCTCATCGTGCCCAGCATACCCATCACCGCGAGAAGTATTTCTCGGATGACGTGGGAGACGGTACCGAAATACCTGGCGTCGGACGTGGGACGTACCGACCAAACTCTTCGCCTGCTCGGCGAGCAGCAGCGCTCGGAAGCAATGTTCAGCATCTGACCCGTTCCAATGCCATGACACAGCACTCCACCGAGCGTACCTCATACCCCCAAATCTCGCCAGTTGCAGTCTCAAGGCAAACAATGCAACTAGCGTCAAGCGGCTTACAACGACCCAGCATGTCCCACTTCGCCTCGCCCTCAAAAGATTTGCAAGATCCTGCATCCCGCAAGGTCGCCACGCGTCGCAATGGCGATGTATTCTCCAGCGGAGCGCATCAGCGGCAGCAACAGCATCCACGCGCCTCGGACGGTTCGGACGACTCGGATTTAGACTCAGATTGCTCTTCGCATCACCCGCCCCGCTTCATTGGAGACAGGGCTGACTCTACAGGCAATCATGAAGCACTTAGAGCTACGCCGATCGATGAGAGTGTCGACTCGTACGTCGCATACGACAGGCGAGCGAAGATCACGGAGGAGATCATCGAGAGATTGGAGATGATGCAGGACGTTAGGGATGCCAAGGGCTCTGAGGTCAGTGCTAGATCATTTTGCATATTTTATTCGAAGCTGCGCTGATTCTGAATCTCTTGTACAGGATCCTCTCTCCTCGAGAACAAAGGCGACGCGAATTTCCGAGTGCAACCACACAAAGATCTCAATGTACCACGATCCCAACTCCCCCTTTGTGGGCACTTCCGCTCCAGCGAAAGCGCAAATCCAGGCTCTCTTGCGCCCTGGGCCGTCTCCGCGTGTACCTATCGCTGCCCATTCGCGGATCATCAGGAGTCCCGAGAGTCCCAGCCCGGCGAGTGCCAGTTTGAGCCGTCAGTCTGTGCAGCACAGAGCGGCTGCAGACGTGAGGCCAGAGGCACACGCTGGAAGTGGATCAGATGCGGGAGCAGCGCCTAGGAGGAAGGTTATGCACAGTATCGGAGCCGCAATATCGCCTGCAGGGTCCGCCTTCGGAGTCCTGGCTGCTGGGCTGAAGAAAGATTTGCGCGGCATTGAAGACGAAAATGCTGAACGGTCTTCATCCTCGGGCAGTGGCTTTGTAGCTGGCAGTCAAGAGTCCAGCGCTGCTACCAAGGTTGACCACCAGCATCCACTCAAGACAAAGGAGTGGGCAGGCAGCCCTCTTCTCCAAGGCAAGCGCTTGAACCACTTCTATCTCCCGAGTGGGCAGGACATGGGTCCTGGCGCGCCCGCTACTGGTCTCTATCTGCCCGATGTGACCGGACTGACATCAGCGCTGAACTCGCCGGACAAGGAGCGCGTGGGCGTGCGGCACGTGCCAGTAGGAGAGAACGTGGGCACGAACGGCCATAGAGAAGAGCAGCTGCAGCGGCTTGAGACGTATGTCGAAGGAATGAAGGCTGAACTAGTCGCAACGCACGACAAAATCAGGGGGCTCGAAGTGTCACAGGAGAGCTTGGTAGCGAACGTCATCCGTATCAATGAGCAAATGAGCGGCTTTCAAGAGGAGATCAGATACGCGAGCAAGGACTACGAGAGGGCTGAGAAGCAGACCAGGCGCGAGCCTTTGCGCACTTCTCAGTCCTCGCAACAACAGCGGTATCGCCAATCTGATAATTCTCATCACGACAGCCGCATGGCTGAGCCGTCGACATCTATGGTCGAGGGCGATGGTCTGTCCGACCAGATCCAAGAGCTCACCTTTCAGCTGCAGCATTCTCAAGCTGAAATCCAAAGGCTCCGGGAAGAGCAACAGCATCGCAAGTCAGCCACTTTTGCATTTGCTTCTGCAGCAAAGTCCAACCACTCTCGAGCAGACGACAGCGAATTGCAGCAGCAGATCTTGGAGCTCCGCAGCGACGTGGCAAGGATCGCCTCGGAGCTCGGCCAGCTGCGGGGAGTCGTCGAAGGTCATGTTGTGGAAAATTTAAACAGCAAGCGAAATGGAAGGCGTAGCACCGTGCTCAGAGGATACGGGAGCGAAGGCGACGAGCGGGAGGATGATGGTGGAGGGCGCATTGCGTCAGAGCACAGAGCCCGGTTCGAGAACCCTCTTGTCGCCAGCTCGCCCATCAAGAAGTCTGCATCGATGCGCAAATCGCGCAGTCCTTTTCTTCCACAGCAGAGCCAGATGCAGCATCGCTCCCGCGACGAACACAGCGGTCAGCGCGAATCGACGAACAATGCAGGTAGTGCACAAGGCTTCTTTCACGCGGGCTCTCAGCATGATGCAGACGAGACCGTTCGACCAACTCAAACTCGACTCGTTGACGAGGAGGACATCTCGATGGTGGCGCAAGAGCGGGCGGAAGCGACGTTCCGATCCGTAGCGACGCAGTCAGGCTGTGTCTTCGGCGCCGATGATCATTCGCACGACCCCCGTAAGTGCACAGTGTGTAGCAGGGCCCGAAAGAGCGAGCGACGCAGGCACGCAAAGAGAGAGAAACTGGAAGAGATTGAGCGCAAGAGAACAGCCATGGTGCAAGAAGAGGAGGCCTTGTTAGCCTTCATCGACGCTTCTGTTGCTGATGGAGGCCCGAAGAATGCCAAGGCGGCTCTCATATTGGATGGAGGCAAGCTCGATGTTCTGCAGCGAGTGATCGAAGAATTGCTCGACGACTTTTGGCACCAACGCGAGATTTACTGCAGTCTGGCGGATGAGCTCAAGCTCCTTGAGCCACACGAGTACCGGTATAAGATCACAAGCACGCACGTGCTCGAGGCTGTCGACGCGCTCGAATACAAGGCTGAGCGCATCAATCTGCTGCACAGCCTACTGCCAGGGGGTCCAGCGCTGCCAACCATGGCATCTCGCCGCAGCGAGCACGCTGCTGTGGGAGGCAGCTCCAAACAGAGCCATCATCACTATCGTCAGGCTACGTCCGGTGATACGCCTGTGCTTTCTTCTAGAGAGACCCGAATCTTTGAGCCGAGCAGGTTTGCCACGGCGGGAAAAAAGAACAAAGGCAAGCACCCCGAGCGCGGACCGGTCACTCTCCGGACAGTGCTCAACAACAGCCCTCCTCATGTCAACGAGATGGAATAAAGTATTGGCTATCATTTCGTCTATCTCTAAGGGTCTCAGCATGAAACCCTTGCATTTGTAGTATATATCATCTTCACAGACTTGTGAGTTTTCAGCATTGCTCTGGTGGATCTGCCTCATCGATGTTGCGATTCCTGTTTACCAAGGTGTGAGCAGCGCTGCTCGCGGTCACAATCGTAGGTCGGTTCGATCTCTCTCCATTCGCCGTACGAGCTGCGAACGAGCCATTCAAGGTTGAGTTACCAATGTTAGATGTTGGCAAATCCAGATTGGAACGTCCTGGCAGATGAGTGATGACAAGGACTTTAGAACTCATTAAACAACGTCACTGAAACGTGAATTTGAAGAAAGCGGAAGTATTGATGTCATCTCTGGGTTCTGGCCTTCTGGGGGTTTGAATTCTTTCTTTTTGGGAGAAAGAAATGTTCGGTCCTTCACTCGATGTGAATCGGCCGAGAATTATTTACTGCCTCTCACACTTTTCAGATGTCGTCCTACAGCAAGTTTTCTAAAGCGGTTGAGTATCTCCTCCCCCTCCCCTACGCTTTGTATCATACTCCCTTAAAGGAACTGGACGAAGTACCAGAAGGCAGAGGCACCCATAATATTTGGACATCATAGAAGTTCCAAGAGCGGAGCGAAAGCAAGATGGGTAACGGAGCAAAGTGAGTCGAACAGTTTCACGAACGCGGCGTTAAGCAGAACAATCAGCCATCGCTTCACCATTCTTGGACTAACGCTCATTGTAAATATCCCGCCTCCCCTGCGTCCTGGTTTAATTGGTCAACAGAGCACAGCAGAAGCGTGAGCGCAACGCAAAGGATTCCAAGAAAGGTCCTACGTCGCAGCTCAAAGTGAACGAGGCGGCCAAGAATATTCAGTGTATGACCTGCAGACAGACATTTCTAGCGACGACCCGGTCACCAGCTGTAAGCATTCCAGTTTAGAGGCTCTCTTTGAGGAAGACATCAACCAGCAGCTGATTGATCGAAAATGCGCGCGACCTATTAGCTAATCCAGCATGCGCAAGACCGGCACTCAAAGGTAAGTCGCTTGCGATAGGCTCGACTTCAAAAGCAGCTTGCTCATTTCAGCCCTACGCCCTCACCCAACTCCAGACGCTGAAAGAATGCTTCCCAACCTTCACCGAATAGACAGCTTCTGGATCGCACCTACAATGCGGAAACTCCCCTTCTACTCAATCGCAAACTGCAAGATCTTCCTGTAATGATAATTATCTAACCCCGATCCTTTCCCATCTCCTTCAAAAGTCTAGTCGGCGGCATTCATGGTTTTGTGTATGTGTGTGTTATTGCTGACAGTGCAAGAGTAGGGCATTCTACAGTCAACCATTCTGACTGGTGGTGAGGAGATATCATGCAGGTGGCTCGGCAGGCTGAGAAGCAATCGTGCAGAGACAAGGAACGCGCAGTTCAAGCCCAAAGTATTGACCTATTGCGACTAGCCCAAGACAACGTAATGATGTTAGATTAGAGAAGTCTCGTGGGAAGCGCTACGTGCGATGGCGGAAAACGGATGGAAGCGTGCTAGTCGGAGGAAGGTTTCGCGGGTACGCGGATGTCGACGCCGTAGTGGGCGGCCAACGATGCTCTCGCATGCTTGCGCCTTGCCAAAAGGCGTGCATGCGCCTCGAGCTGGTCGCGGATATAATCAAGAGCTAGGGTCAAGGTAGACAGCTCATGTCAGCACGGTGATGACGAGAAGAGGGGCTATGCCCCGAACGAGGAAAGGGACTCACTCCGATGAAGTACAATCGCCTCGCTCCTCGGGCCTGTCCGGCCTGGCTCAGCTTTCTCATCCGCGCCTTGTTTTTTGGTTGGCTTCTTCTTGCACGAGACGTCCGCCTCGTCGCTATCATATTCGTCGGACCCATCGTCCCCGCCCGCGTTTCCAGATTCCATCCCACCACCTTTATCCAGCGCGTCGCGCAACGCAGGCACAAGCTCGTTGAGACCCTCATAGCCCTTCTTGATGTTTGCCCTGCGTTTCTGCTCGCTCGCAATGTGGTTCGCTTTCTTCTCCGCGTCCGTTAACAGCTGATGCGGCTCTTTCCGCTTTCGTTCACACTCTCTCTCTGCCTCCATTTCTCTCACTTTGATCTGCGGATCCTCGATCTCGCCCGAGGCGATTTGCTCCCGCAGACGCTGGAGATGCGGCTGCCTCTTGTGCTCCGCATCCGTAAGCAAAAGATCCATAAGGTGCGCGGGCATCTTGTCTTTTGCTCTACTCGCATCGATCTCGATATTGAAGATTGTCGGCTTCCAGCCGGAAGCATTGAAGACAATCGCCGACCCTTGACCAGCGGGCGGAGACTTGCTCTTGCTGCCAGTTTGCCCATTGCGTCCTGCACCCCTCTGGGCATCGTAATGCTGGCCTGGTGACACTAGGCGAGGAACAGTCGGCAGAACCTCGTGCTTTGATCCAGATTGCCCACCAGGGAACTGATGATTGCTCGGGAATGCCTGGCTAATCTGCGAGAGGGAAGGGACATTCCCCTGCAGGGATGCCATGCGCGCCTGGTCCCTGGCCTCCTGCTCCGCCCTTTCTTTGCGTAGCAACGCGCGTTCCCTCTGCTCCTGCAAGAAATGCAGCTGCTGCATCTGCCATTGTGGGTTATTGCCATACCCAGTCGCCAGTGTCTTGCTTGATGTGGTGCCTCTGCCTGACTGTGGCCTGCGTACTTTGAGCGGGCCGAAGACTTGTTGATGCGCTTCGAGCGCTGCGGCGCTCAATGGGACGACATTGGGATTGTACAGGTTCGTCATGCCTGCCGGAGGACCTAGCGGATTGGCTTGGAACGGCATGTCATTGAATCCGTCCGGCACGAGACCGCCAGCATCCGAATTCCCAGATTTTGCAAGCCCAGAGGCCTCGGGCCCTTCCGCAATCATGGTGCTGCCTGGCGGCGCACCTATACCGCCCTTCTGTTTCCGCAGGGTTTCTGCCACATCACGCAGACTGCTAGAGGGCCCAAAGTGATCAACGAAGGCCATGCCATTTTGCTGCGTTCGGTCTCCGGACATGCTGGCGGCTGAGCTGCTCCCCGGTAGTCCGGCTGGCCACGAAGGCTGGTACACAGCTGCGCGCGACTGCATCTGCACGTCCCACGATGATCGACCGCCAAGCAGTGCCGTCGCTGCCCACTGCGCGCGCAAAGACTCGAGGGAGCGCTGTCCTTGTGCTGGTGAAAATCGGTTCCCCGGGTAAGAGGTGCTGGCATCGCGGCCTGTCAGCTGGTGTTTCGACGTAGAGGCTTCCCCGAACTTGGTCTCTATTTGCTGCAAACTGTGATGGTGAGGAGGGGAATACTGTTGGTGCGAGGAGGAATGGGGAGGCACTTGCATCTGCGACTGGTGTGAATACGGTCGTTGCTGTTGCTCTTTGGGCATCCCTTGGCAATCGAGTGTCCCACTCCCAAATCCGAGACGGGGGGGCAGCCTGGCGGGCACGACGAAGCCATTCTGCCCGAAAGGGTCCATCCTATCCGCCGAGCTCAGTGACTCGGCCATGAAGTTGGCCTCTGCTGGCGAGAAAAGAATGGAATTGGCGCCTTCATCGCCTTCCATACTGCTACTGTCATCATTGGCCGGCCCGCCATTTCGATATCCTTCTTGCGAATCTGACGATCGCATCGCCACATCATGCTGCATGCTCTGGTCTGTATTCCCCACACCTGCATCTTGATCCATCCCTCCTGAGTGCTGTTGCGCATTAGGGCTTACATCCAACTCGCTGCGCGTATGCCCCATGGAGCTGTGCTGATGACGAAGTAATGCACGTCCTTTCGTTCCCTGCTGGCGATACGCGACGTTCGATCCTAGGGCAGGGCTGTTTTGCCGCGAGCTTCGTGAAGCAGCATCAGTTCTTGGTGACGACAACGACGGATGGATGAAAGATCGTGGCGAGTGGATGAATTCGCTGAACGCTGTCGGACTTGGGCCGTTCCAGGTCACAGGCGGCGCAGTCGCTGTGGGCTGTTGTGGTGTCAGCGCTGCTGACGATGCTGAAGCGGCCGTCATCGACGGAAGATCGGGCTCCCTCGGCGACGATGAGGGATCTGTACCGGGTGAGACGAGGTCTGCACGACTAGCCTCCATCGTGGTGGGATCTGGCAATACTGATCGTGCATGGATGGACAGAGTGATCCGAGCGCTCGTGCGACCTACGCAACCGTGGTTTGATGGGCTCGACGTGGTCGCGACGTGTGCGCTGTGTTCC
Source organism: Tilletiaria anomala UBC 951 (assembly GCF_000711695.1). Taxonomy (NCBI): domain Eukaryota; kingdom Fungi; phylum Basidiomycota; class Exobasidiomycetes; order Georgefischeriales; family Tilletiariaceae; genus Tilletiaria; species Tilletiaria anomala. Next base: position 49,794 of record NW_013546976.1, read on the forward strand.
TCTCTGTCGCCGCGAGTAGCCTTGTGCTGGATCAACCGGTCATGTACGTCACTTCTCCAGCTTGCGGTGGCTCGTACGCCATCTATACGTCGACGATGGGCATTCTATACCATCCTGGGGTTCAGCTGGTTGGAGCGTTCGTCCATCTCCATCCGGGCAAAAAGTGTTGGTCGAGCTGGATGCCACCCCCCTCCCCCCCCACTCAGGTTGAAAAGTGCGGGGGAGGCGGCTGGGCAAAAGAGACTGAGAAGAGAGACACTGCACCAGTGTCATCCCCAGCCAGCCACGTCTCAAACTCTCATGTCAGTCAGTGCATCTCCCACTGGAGCCGCTCCAAAAGAACTAGCTCAAGTATGCTGTTATGTGAACCTCTGTTCAATGGTCTGCAACTCACCTCTCTCTCTCTCTCTCTCTCTCTCTTGGGCATCTGCATTCAGCAGGAACTCGCTCAAGCAGGAACTGATGAGCTTTGCAAAATGCTGAGAGAAAGGCCAAACGAGGCGCAAATATCAGCGCCCCTCAGATTGCGCCATCTCCGCAGAGCCCGGTCGCTCAGAACGTCTCCGTACACCCGCATCCCTGCTAAGATCCATTCCAAGGCTCGTAGCTTCCTGAGCTGCCACGTCTCCCGTGCGGTCCGTGTGTCGCCGCATCCTTGCGAAGGGTCATCCTCGCTCTCTGGTCGCGCAGCGCTCGATGCGAATGCCGCAAAGGAGGCTGGCATTCATTCATACTCTCAGACCTCCGAACCGTCTGCACTAGCTTTGACGACTGCCGTTGCAAACAACCTCAAGTAGCGATCAGCCCTTTCAAACCAGCCTGTGAGGTCCGCGACTGACATTTCCTCCTCTCTCCCAGTGAGCCAGGTGCACCTCTTGCAACTATACCCCCGTCTCATGGTCCGCTTACGGCACATGCAAGTATTTCTCCAGAAGCCACGCCCAAGCAAGCAACAGATCCAGCACGAAGCGGCTCATCTGCTATTCGCACTCGCAATGAAACGTTGAAGCAGACACGTGCGCTAGTGCGAGCTGGTCTGCAGGAAGCGCTTCAGGACATTGTTGCCCAGTTGCTCGTGATTGATGGTCAGAAACAAGCAAACGAGACGTCTTCTGCGACGTCCAAAAGCGCTTCTCTGTGTCCTCATCTGTCGCGACAACGCTCGATCACTGTTGGCGAAAATTGTGCCGTGACGGACCTGGCTGCTGAGCTAGACCCGTCCCCAGAAAGCAGCGATGAAGACTCACAACTGGAGCCTATGGACTCGGATGAAGACGAATTTTCACGAAAAATATGCGGCACAGGGGTTGAAGGCGTGCGTAAGCAATTGTGGACCTTTGTGCTACTTTCCTCGACAGATGAATGTTCTCAATCTTAGCGATCCCTGCGTGGCGTCCCCTCTCCTTGTCGCTTCCATCACTAACCTGACTATATGCTACTCATTCTTTTGGACCTAGCACGACAATCCCAATCCATACGTCAGCTGTTTATGGCCGGAAAAGGCACCGGTCATAACAGACGATGAAGATGTGCTCCTGAATCTCGATGTTGGTCTCAACCGAACGCGACGGGCTTCGTCGATGCAACGTGAGGTAGAGGCTAATCTCATCTGCAACTTTGCAGAGCGACGAAGATGCGGAGGCGATCGACGCGCAGATCGTGGAACTGAGAGAAAATTCCCGCACCCAACAGAAGCGCTTGTTGAGGCTGTCGTTGAGGCTGTCAGATCACTCATTGGTGAGAATTTCGCGGCGCGGCAAGCTGACGACCTGCTTCCCTCGGTTTTCAGTCGCGAGAGTAGCAAGAGACTAGTCGCGCGCGAAATTTCCATTCCTGCAAGAGCTCCAGCTGCATATACGACGCTGGGTACAGTTGAATATTGCCAGATTCAAGAGATAGAATGCTGACAGACCGGATGCCTTACGAACGCTTCAGCCCGTTGGCTTGCGGTCATCAAAGCAGCTTTGGAAGCACTTTCGTGTAGCCAGGTCACCACACAGCGGTAAGTATCACCGTTGAAAACCCATGCAGAAACACATGCGGTCCTTGGCAAGAAGCTGCATCCTAAATGACTAGGCGTCACGTTGCTGATTCATTTCTCAATGCCCAATCGGCTGCGCACAGCGACATCTTTTACACCGATGTCACCCTCTTCGGATCGCAGAGCATTGCGAATCGAGTCATCACGAATCTGAGCGGCTTGCTTGGTGTTCGAAGAAATGCACTGGGCGTCGTCGCTTCTCCGCGCGGACTTTTCAGCGGTCGGATCCGGCTTGAATTTGACGAGCCAAGCCCAAGTTTGTCTGGTGTCGCAGACGTCGAGAACAACACTGAGGATCATTACAATCGGGAAGGTAGGGCTCACAACCTGCCCATAAGAATGACGCGAAGGTTCGAGGATGGCCACGACGGAATAGCAAGTATCGTCCATGACAGCAGCATGATCGAGAGCGTCCGAGCGTTGGGCGAGATCAAGTGGATTCTGGCCGTGGAAAAGGAAGCAGCCTTCAAGAGCCTCTGCGAATCCAAGATCACCGCCGGCTTGGGTTTAGGAATCGGTCAGGGTGTCCTGCTGACGGTGGGTATCCCCTGGTAGGGTTAAGGGAAAGGAAGAGTTTGTGAGGCAACGTCAATCTCACTGCATGACTGACTGGGTTCTGAGTTCTCGCTTACCAGGGTCGAGGCTATCCCGATCAAGCCACAACAGATTTCTTAGCCCTATTGACAGAATACTTGCCCCGGTAAGTCATATCCATTTTTCGGTCTCGCCAAAGCTGTCTGACCGGAAATTTTGTAATTCACAGATGCCCCATTTTCGCACTTGTCGACGCGGACCCGCATGGTATCGACATCTTGCGCAACTATAGATCCGCTCTCAAGCACAATGCCCTTTCACGTTCAAACGATGTCACCGTCGATATCACAGATGGAGACAGAGACGGAGACGAGAACGGTGGGAGCTTTGCCGGGAAACGTGGCATGGAGCCAGACAACGATACCTCCAATTCACTTGAGGACCAGGCCAAAATGGTTGACTTGTCTGTTCGAAAGGGCGTGGAGTCTAAAATCAGATGGCTGGGACTGCGTCGCAGAGAGATCGCGGCTCTGTCAGATGGAGAAGGTCGCATGATCGCAATGACGCAGGTGGACAAGCTCAAGGCGATTAGCCTGCTTCAACGCCAGGACATGCCTGATGACGAACGGTCAGTTCTCGCAGCTCTCACTGAAGCGCCCCTCCCAAGGACAAAAGCGAGCAATTCATTTGACCCCCTTTCCTCCCTTTCCTAGCTTGGAGCTGGCTATGATGCTTCATGGAGGAACAAAGGCGGAGATAGAGACACAAAAGCAAACAGGTGATAGTGCGGCCGTAGTGGCTATGGAAGCAGTAGCAGTAGTAGCGGGATCGCAGGGAAGTCTACGTCAGCCCGAACCAGCTCTTTCGCCCATCGCTTTGCCGTCGGGATACTGTGGACATCGACTGAACAACACCGCGCAATACGTTATCGAAAGGCTGCAGGCTCTGCTTCCGGGTTGCAGGGTAGGAAACTTGTGATTATCTGCCAAAGCCAGACGAAAATGCGTTGTCCGTGATTACAACATCAATCGTCAATATATATTTGGTCTTCATACACTAGTCCATCGATCGGACCTACTATGGTGTAATAGGATGACTGTACGGCTGCACCGGTGCGCCATGGGGGGATATGGTGGGCAAGCCATCGGTGGAAGTGACACACTGGGCGCCACCAGCGGAGTCACTCGCGTGCTCATGATAGGGCTCAGCCGCGAGCCCCTCCGCTTCAAGCTCGTTGGATGGCAGTGTCTGCCTCGGAATACGCGGCGCCCACGGCTTCTGACAGCGCCTGTCCCACAGTGGTGGGTAGTAGAGGTGGTAGATGGTGGTGGAGATGATAGTGCCGAGAATACCCCCGGCGATCACATCAGTTGGATGGTGCCTGTAGTCTTCTAACCTGGAGATGGCGATCAAAGTGGCGCCGATCATTGGGAAGAAGACCAGCCATGCTGACGCGGCGTGGCCGCGGTGATCGAATAGTCGTACTTTCCCGGCCAAGTAGAGCGACAGGAAGGCCATGCCCGCAAAGGCGGTGCTCGAGTGCCCCGATGGGAAGGAGCGGAAGCCATCAGTGATGATGCTGCTGTCCACGGGACGGGTGCAGATCGCATCCGTCACGAGACCATACGGAGATGCGTTACTTGCTTCGCCGGGCGGTTGGCAGCGGTCGATCACGTCTGGTCTGGGACGGCCAACTGTGACTTTGATGATTGTTGTGGCCTACAAGCACGCATGATATAGTCAGCTTATCCTGAAGTACTGATGCAGGTCGCTTACAAACATACCGTAACTGTAAGCGCGTGCGCGAGAATGAGACCGAGTAAACCAGCATGACAGTCCCAAAATGAGCGGCAGGTCACCAGTCCGATGAATGCGATGAGAACGATCGGGATGATCACTGTCGTGACGACCAGTAGCCATACAGGCACACGCTCGGTCACGGCGTAAGTGTGCTGAAGGGAAGTGTCCGTCAAGCTGAATTCTCGGCGGAAGCCGTGCGCTTTGTTGATGATTGCGAGCACACCGGCGAGTAGGATCGTGAGGACCCAGTCCGGGAGATAGGCAATGATGACCTTTGGTGAAATGAGAGGGGGTAGTGTATCGAGATCAGTACATGTAGACTGTTCGTTGGCGCGCATCGACGATGGTCTTAGCTCACCTTTGCCCGACGCTCCCGACTCATTCGAGGTTGATTTCGGCTCCACTGCAAATCGCTGCCTTGGCCACCAGGCAGCCAGCCTCGCTGGGCCGCATCCGAAAACAAGGTCATGTCGTCTCGCAAGTGGCAGCGCCGCGCCTCTACTGTCGAATGGCCTTCGACCGTCACCCGAGTAACGGTAGTAACACACTCGTTACAATCGAAGGTGAGCGAAGACAGGGGGCTCCCCGAGTAGCAGGTGAATCCGATGCAATGTGGAGATCGTTTGAAGCTTTCACCTTCTCAGAAATACCTTGATCAAGAGCTGGCCTGCGACGCAGAAAGCGTATGACGCTGCAACCCCTGAATATATATATATATATGGCCCCGACTTCGTCTTAAAGTCCAAGACAGAAGCTGTAAGATGATTCCATTATGCAAGGATTCAATTTGAAATTGCGTTGACCACCCTAGAATCCCCCTGGCGTAGAAGCTGATCACCCGGATCCTGGTGAAAGGGGCTTTTCCAAAAATCGGTGCATTTTCCGTTTGCTGCACTGCCACAAGTACATCCCCGTGATCTTTTGCAAAATGGCCTGCATATTTCTCGAAATTTGAACTCCGAAGAGTCAGACTACAGACAGGAACGTCTCGGCTGCCCATCTCTCGCCGACTGCACACTGACTCTCAGCAATTAGCAAGCTTTTGACTTCCGAGGCGAGTCTCATCCTCGTACGAATCGCTGCCACAACTCACGGCACAGCTGGATATATGGTACTAGGAAGGTCTCGACGAAGCAAATGTCGTTCAAGAATACTTGGCTGCAGCATGTGCTGCTGTGGAGCCATGTCATCGAAGGGAAGGCTGAGCGCTGTCCAAGCTCCCGAGCAAGTTTGGAAGACATCGATCACCATACCGCCAAAATGGACATATCGACCGTCATTAGAGACTGTGACTTGCCTCCTCTTGTCATCTCGCGACAAGAACTTGTACCACGTCGCCCCAGCCAGAGGCGGAGCCAATTCTGTGGCAGAGACGAGCGCCTCCCGCGCTGGCCTGGTCCAGAGGCAGAGCCATGTCTGCTACAGAGTTTGAGCTCCCGAGTTCGGGGGAACAGGATCCTAGTGAGATGAGGAGTTGAACACCCTTGCTGCCTGTGGATGGAGGGTCGACGCCCGGACGGATACAGCTCTTGGGGACGCAGATCCATCACGCCGTCGGGATGGCGCCCGTCCCAATGAGGGCCCCGGGCGAAGCCAGATGACTCCCATGTCAAGGTCAGGACCACAAGACCGACCGGGGCTGTCATGTCGGACCTGATGTGATCGATGTTGACGAATGTGCGCGCTTGCTATCCATCAAGAATGGGCGGCTTGCCAAGGTCGACCTTGAGGATGTGGTTATCAGCCAAGACGCACAGCAGCCAGCGCCAGGCGTGGGGAACGGTTGCACGCTCCAACCGCAGCAGCATCGCTTTACCATCGGAAGACACAATGTGCGGCCGCCCGATCAAGCATGCGAGAAACGTGGCGCTCTGCGCTCCAGATTGCAGGACCCGGGGCAGAAAGGCTGGCTTGAGCAACGTTGCACATCTGCATCGTCCTTCCATGTCAGGGTTGAAAGCCCGGTAGACCCAAGTTTACCCCAGGTGGGCTCAGTGCGTGCCGAGCGGTAAAGAAGCCATTTGGAAGGAGCGCTGCCCGGAAAGTCAGTGTGCACATTCCTTACATTTTCGCCCCATTCGCTGGGCACCTGCACAACGGAAGCATCCTCGGTTCTATACATCGCCACAGGCACCACCTTCCGCAACCAAGCACCGTCATGGTAGAAAGCGAGGTAGCGCCCGCTCGCAAGGAACTTTGCGGTCAAGTCCGGCTGTGTCGCAATTAGATGCTCCTTCACTGTTGGCAGGTGCCACAATTGCTAAGGACTTAACCCGTTATCCGCCTTATCCAGGCGCTCCAAGTGTGCAATCCTGCTCTGCACACAGCGCAAGCCGCGCATCTCCCGCGGACGTAGCGGAAGGGAGATGAAGGTGTGATTGGACACGTGGTAGATGTGCTCTGTGAGTGAGTGCAACGTGTCGATGCGAGTACCATCAAGAGAGGCGATTAAGGTGTCATCCGTAAAGAAGCGGATGCGATCGCTCGTTATACAGGGTTGCCCACCAGCGTCCAAGACGAGCGCATCTTGGCGGCGGATCCGGAGCTCGATGCAGGCAACTGGGTCTCGATCCGCCTGGACGATTTCCCAGACCGAGATGAGAGCGCGATTTCTGTCAAACATGACGACGCGCCTATCATTTGTTGGAACAGCAAGGTGATAGGCATTCTCCCGAGTGATTTGAGGTAGAGAGAGAGGGGGATAGATGCAATGGGGAGCCCTTCCCATAAATGCAAAGAGGCCTGAATGTGGATTGCAAACAACTTGCCATCGCAGATGAATGCGATCGTTCGAGAGTCTCGAGGATTGGCGAAGTGATGTCCGGACCTGAGGCAGCAATGCAGGGAAGGAGCTGTGCGAGATTTCCCGCCGCAGCCGCAGATCGTATAGGTGTACTTGCTGCGCATGGCGAGAAATTTGGTTGCAAGTACGCATGCGGTCGGCTTCACCCGTGTTCAGCTCCCACACAACGTCGTGATGAAACCGGATCGCGAGGGAAGCAAATTTAAGTGCGCTGTCCGGGCCAACGCCTCTACAATTGCTTTCTTCGAGAATTTCATCAGTGAAGCCCTCCTTGCTGCGTTCAAAAGATGCGAGAAAATGCTTCGCAAAGGAAGAATCGCTATAGAGATCGCCATTGAACACCTGCTTTCGGGCAAGGGTAGGGTGATTGTACGCCGCCAATCGCATGGTCCGGCAGCTTGTGACGAGAGTGTAGACGCTTGTCGAGGGCGCGAGGAATTCCATGATGCGCAAGTGAATTTCAACTGGCAGCTCAAGGAAGCGACTTGACGTTGTGGACACATCCCTTAGCTGTTTTATTTCCCCTCTCCATGCTTCGGGTTCAGTATGGGCGAGCACATCTCCGTCTTGGCCCTCCTATTGCGCCCTTGACCGGTTCATATTGGTATTGTCCGAAGAACGAAAGACCTTGCGGGCGCCAATTAGGTTGGGCGATCACGTTGGGGACTGCTTGAGTTCTCCATGTATTTGATGCGCCTGGTATCAAATAAACTGGAAGCTGCTGTTCTTGTTCTCGCCGATACAGCGTATGTTGAGACCGGTCGTATTGTGAGCGCCCGGAGCGAACCAGCGACATGGACTTGCCGTCAGTGGGTTCGGAATCGTTACACCAATGCCTCGATACTGTCAGATCATGTGCAAGGGACATGGGCTGAATTCGTCTTCGCTATGCTGCACACCTCTCCTTCACATGAAGACATGACCCAAATATTCGACTTGCACGTCGACGTAACCCGTGTGTTCCTTCCGACAATTCGTCAGTGGCGCTGACCTACATCTCCCGCACCATCAAAACGCAAGGCTTACCGCGAGCATCACGTTTGAACATAACAACAAAGCCATGTGACGGCTACGGTCATCAGAAGGCCCCGTGAAGATTTCGTCTTCCCTCTACTCAACCACCAAAGTGGCAGTAGCGGATAACATCACATAAGGAGGTCTACATGGAGCAGGGTGAAAGGAAATGCGAGCGGCCGAGCGGGCGTGTCACGTGTGCCGGGACTCAAAAACGTGTGACTGCATGAGACTTCGGAGCTCGGGCTGTCAGGTACGGCTGATAACCGGTTGAGCCTGCGAGAGCTGTCAGCTGCGTTGCCGAATGGTTCTTGATTCTTCTCTCAACTTGGGAGTTGGGACGGTACACAGTCCAGCTGGCGCGGTCGAGCGTCTTCTTCTTCTGTCTTGGCTCGGATTCGCTCTCTGCAAAGCCAAGGCCGGCCGAGTCAGAGCCACGGGCAGCCGGTTCCATAACGGATCGTCGATCTGCACGAGACCATGTCGCGCAGCACCGGCAAGGGCATGCTTGCCCGTGTGCAGCTGGACCCTTTGCTTCACTCTTCCCTCGTCCACCTGCCCATATCTTTGCATGCTCCTCTCATCGAGCGCAATGTTGCTCCTCAGAATATTGTTGTAGAACTCACAGTCCAGGGCAAAGACGGCAAGGAGGGCGCCAAGTACTACTGCGGTTGGAGCGGCCGGTCCGCGGCACCGCTTCCGGCAAGCGAGGCTATCGCTCAGTCTTCCAACTCGGCTGCCAGCGCCGTGCCCAGCGCAAGCGTGATCTGCATCTCGCCTGCTCTGGCAAACTCCTTCCAGCCTGTTTTGCGTACCAAGGATGGCTCAGAGCTCGTTCGCATCACTCTTTTGCGTTCACCTCCGCTGCCGGTAGCCTCAAGAGTTGATGTTTCTCCACTTGACGCGGACGACTGGGAGATCCTTGGAACTTACGCTGAAGCTATTGAGCTCAATTTGCTCGAACAATGCCGAGCTGCATGTAAGGGCATGATCCTCGTGGTCTTCGCCGGGAAAGGTGGCAGGACAACTTGTAGGTTCAGAGTCGGTAAGTAGGACTGTGGGCCTTCCTGTTCGGCTCTCCTTTGCAAATGCTAATGCCGAATGACAGACTCCACGGATCCACCTACTCGGAGCATCGCCCCGGATTCTTCGCAGAACGAAGATGGAGCTTCTACTTCGAGCAGGGCAGTGCGATTGTCCACAGATACCGAACTAATCATTGCACCAAAGCCACGCGCGTCACACCAGCCAACTGAGCAACCTCCGGAAGACTTAGACCTGACATCGAACCAGAGTGCAAGATTGCAGGCTATCTCTCAAAAGTCCATTGAGGAATTAGCGGACCGCTCGGTCTCTGTTCCGGAGGCAAGGCTTGTGCTACGCCGGATGTTGTACAGAGTCATGCCGTCGCTCTACGGGCCAAAAGCAGTCCCTCGAACCATAGCGAATGGGGCTGCGGATGGATCTCACCCTTCTCGCTCATCTTCAGCAGCCTGGGCAGATAAACTGGTGCTGCTGGATTCGCAAAGCTATGAGCTCTTGGCCAAAACCTTTTCGACCTTCCGGTGCTCAGTCACAAAAGTCCCGTGCCCAAACGGCAGCAATACCTCTAGCATCGAGAATGCTTTGCGGAGTGATGCAAAGGCGAATGGAAAGAGTAAAGAGAGCGAGGGAGATGACAGAGTTGAAGAAGAGGGAGACAGCTCAGATATGGAGTGGGACGAATCAACATCTTCTGTGTCCGTATCGGAAGGGGATGACTCTGGTCAATCGCAAGACGGCAGTCAGCTGCCGGAAAGACCGACGGTCGGCGCTGCCTTCATCGACGGAGAAGCATATATGTTCGGAGCCGATGGCGCCCAATGGCCTCGAAGGCATGTCTGGCTGGGCAGCGAGGTGAGGAAGAGCCTCGGCGTCCAAGACTACGACCTCGTATTTTTTTCGGCACCCAGTCCAGCGACTTCTGCGCAAATCAGCAAGCTCGAGGTGCCAATCCATTCAGCGCTGGTCAACGTCAATGGAGCAGGGCCTCTGGGTCAGCGAGAAAAACGAAGGCTCGCAGGCGTCGACACGGTTCTGGCCCAATGTGCTAGCGTTGTCAGGAACACGTTTCTATCTCGCTCGCTGTTCCAATGCATCGAGACCAGCAAGCGTTCCGGTAAAAGTGGAAAGTCAAGAGTATTCGGCCCCATACCCTCTGGCATGCTCATCACAGGTGGTGCCGGCGCTGGCAAGACATCTGTAGCGAAAGGGGTTCTGCGTCAGCTGTCCTTGCCAGCTGATCCATCGGGCCTGACTCCCCTTGTCGCTCCGCACTTCGTCGACTGCGCAGCATACAGTGAAGAACGTGTCCCCGCGCTCCGCGCCCTTTTCCAATCTTGGCTGAATGCAGCTACATGGAATGCGCCCTCCGTGCTTGTGCTCGACAACGTCGACCGGCTTGTGCCAGCGGAGCAGGAACATTCCGATGGAAGTCGCAATCGCCAGCTGGCGGAGAACCTCATCAGTCGGATCAAACAGACTGTTGCCGAGTCTGATGTCTTTGTCATCCTGACTGCTCAGAGTACGACGGCAGTGCACGCGCTTCTGAACGGTTCCCACATCTTTGCTGAAACGGTGCAGCTGAAAGCGCCACCTAAGGAAACTAGACGCGAGATTCTCGAATTTTTGGTGCAGAAGAAATTAACCCTCGGAGCGCTCGAACAGGAAGGTCTCAACTTTGTGACACTCAGCACTCAGACAGAAGGATATTTGCCCGCAGACCTGCAGGACTTGATCGAGCGTGCTGTACACGAGGCGGCCATACATGCTTCCACCTCTACTGCAGCGCAGCAATACGCTTCCTCGCCGATGGTGCTCTCACTCACCATGCAAGACTTTGCAAAGGCCCAGGAGGGGTTCACGCCACTCTCCTTGCGCGACGTCAAGCTGGAAAAGTCTGAGACTTCGTGGTCTGATATTGGAGGCTTAGTCGAAACGCGCCGGATACTGCGCGAAACACTCGAGTGGCCCACTAAGTATGCTGCGATCTTCGCTAACTGCCCGCTTCGACTGCGCTCGGGGCTGCTGCTTTATGGCTATCCCGGATGCGGCAAGACGCTGCTAGCCAGCGCTGTCGCTAAAGAGTGCGGCCTCAATTTCATCAGCGTCAAAGGACCGGAAATTCTAAACAAGTATATTGGCGCAAGCGAAAAGTCGGTGCGCGACTTGTTCGACCGAGCGCAAGCTGCCAAACCATGCGTGCTCTTCTTCGACGAATTCGATTCGATTGCACCGAAGAGAGGCCACGACAGCACAGGCGTGACCGATCGCGTTGTCAACCAGCTTTTGACGCAGATGGACGGAGCAGAAGGCTTGAATGGAGTTTATGTCCTGGCTGCCACTTCACGACCGGACCTGATCGACTCTGCTCTCTTGCGACCGGGGCGCCTGGACAAGTCGCTGCTGTGCGATATGCCGAGCGAGGAAGATCGATTGGACATCATGCGTGCTGTGTCGCAGAAAGTTAAGCTGCATCCAGACGTCGACCTGAAAGAGTGGGCAAAGAGGACGGAAGGCTTCTCTGGCGCAGATCTGCAGGCGCTGCTCTACAATGCACACCTTGAGACGATTCACGAGTCGATCAACAACACGAAGCTAGTTTCGAGCAATGGCAACATAGCAAGCAAGAAGGATGGCGAGCAGAACGACGTGCGGTTCGTCTGTGTTGGCGGTGGCGATAACGACGCTCATTCGCGCCTCAGCGGCGCCCAGCACCAGGCACTCTCTCGAAGGCTGGCGCTCATGCTTGACAACTCCCTGCCGAAAAAGGAATCACTCTCCAACGGCGTAGCTCGTGCCAATGGCCTCTCCGTTGCTCAAGATGAAGTGGTGCGCGAGTCCGTGCCTATAGAGGGGAAGAGACTCGTCACGAGTGAGCACCTGCAACGCTCTCTGAAGGCCACGAGACCTAGTGTGCCGGCCGATGAGCAGAGGAGGCTTCAGAGGATCTACTCTGCTTTTGCAGGAGAGCGAGATGGGAAGTTCCCGGATGGTGAGGCGAGTCAAAAGATCGGAGCAAGGGAGTCGCTCATGTAGCTCAGAAATCATCCGGTGTTTGCTGGCGTGCTTGCCATGTTAGCAAACGGAATGGAAAGTGCCCAAATGATGCAGATTTCTTCACTTAACGTTAGAATGAGCTACCGATACAGGTTGCAACTATGCTTCGATCAGCTGCTTTATCGCTTCTGGAGGATTCAGCAGGGGGGTGAAAGGCAGCTTGGGCGTTGGCTGCAGCCAATTCTTATCGTCGTACTTGTCTTGACCCTCGATCATGTGGAAGGTGTAGATGTAACGCGCTGGCGATTCAGCTTGCGATATCAGCATAAACTCTTCTCCGTTTCTACTCTTGAAGTCAGTTAATCAGTTTTGCGACCCACATTTTGGAGAGAGGTTCTTTTCGCTCTTATGTAGCACGCTGCCGTGGATGAGGACGAGTGCGCCGGCTTTGCATTCTTCCATTCTTGCCGCCTCGTCGTCCCACTTTGCCTCCTCGCTCTCGCCGTCGCCCAGCGCGGTGAAGCTGGTGCCTTGCGTCGTATCACTCGGATCGTTACGGACAAAGCGCTTGTTGATGCCGCGGGCCGGGCCGAGATCCAGCTTACTGAGATATGCAGGGTCATCTCGCGGTCGAGGGGCGCCAGATGCAGCAGGCGAAGTGGACGAGGGCCAGCGGTGCGAGCCGGGCATAAAGGACAGACAACCGTTCGCAGATGTACAGTCTTCAAGCGCAAACCAAAAACCCACTGCAGAAGGCGGATCTGTATAAAGGAAGGTAGAGTCATTATGAGATGGAACTGCGCCGCCAATCGAGGGTTGCTTGCAGATCTGCGAGATAAAGTCCGGGAGAGTTAGCCACATTTCAATGACATATCTCGTAAGTTGTATGCTAACAATCATGCTCTGCAGAACTCTTGGATCTTTGTGCACGTTGAGAGATCTAGCGACGTTCTGGATCTTTCTATCGAAGCTGAACTTGGCGAATGTCGGATCAAGAGCATGTAGCGCGTGGCCGCACTTGTTGACAGCCCTGCTCGGTTCGCACGTCAGCTTCCCATCCTTCCCGACCGCTCCTTCTTCTAGAAAATAGCGCATAGCATCGCCACTTTCGAGGAAGTAGGCGTCGCCGACGTGCTTTTTGCTTTGTGTACGGTCGTGCATTTGCTGGTCGTCCTCTTCGCCAGTGGAAAATTGCGTCATGGGATGCCGCTGGGGGTCAAACCCATTGATTACCTGCTTGGCATGCTCCAAGATCGGTGCGGCATCGAAGAAGTTTGGCAGCACAAGGTAGCCTTCACGATGGAACCGCTCGACTTGAGCTGGAGTGAGCGTGCCATCGTAATCATTGCTGCTGCTTAAGGCAGCGACAGGTGCAGTGACGGAAGACGGGAGCGTGGTGGGCTTGGGTTCATGAGTCATGCTGATCCTTGCAGTCTGTTGCAACCAGTGATAAATGCACAGTACGAAAGATGAGACAGATCGGGAATCAATATCAACAGTCGACTACGGTCAGACCTTGACGCAAAGCATAGAGTCATGGGTGCAAAGAGGCATCATGTCGGACGACGATCAAGAGAATTACAGGAGCGTCATTGGACCTACGAGTGAGGGTCTGTGGGGTTGGAAAGCTTACGTAACCGCCACAGCCAACTCTGTGGGCACTTGCACTGAAGCCTCGCTCATTTCAACTCTTCAAAAGTCTGTCTGCACCCCTAGGTCCTCATCCTCAGATGCTTCAGCGTCCGACGTGTCGTACAGGCATGGTCCTGACTCATTCAGTAGGCGATCATGAGCAGTGTTCCGTAAGGTCTCGATTATATTGGAGATCACATCCTTCGTTTGACTCTGCCCTTCATCGGTTGCCCACTCATCACTTGCGCCGCCATGTCCAGAGTATTTTGTCTTCGTACACCCCTTTCTTAGCGCTGCAATGCTGTAAGGAAAGATACCTACGTACGTAGTGCTTGACGTGCCATTCGGGCTTTCCAGGCAGAATGCAATAACGAAAGCGTCAATTGGCGGATGTGGCATGTATTTCACGACTAGCAAGTGCCCACGGCACCTTTGCCACAACCGCAGGGAAGCTAGCATGGAGCCCAAGCGCCGGGTCTCGGCCAACCTAATTCTTCTCAGGTGAGCATTACGTCGCAGCGAAAAAGAGCCGAGTGCTTGAGAGAGGCAATCGAATATGCCAAGGCTGATTGTGCAGATGCGAGGGGCTGGTGGGTCGTTGCATTTGGTACAACAGCTGTTCTCAGTCTCCCAAAATACAGATTGGAACAGCCTCGCCCAATGCACGCCCCGAGGCGGCTTAATGGAATGGTCTGGGAAGGCTTGACCCGTTGCGCTGACCCAAGTCTCCCGCAGTACTACCACACTAATTCCATGAAACTCCTGAAGTCTCCCGCTGCTACAGGCTGGATTCGATGCATCGACTTGGTAGCCAAAGTTCACACTCTGGGTGCGGATATTAATCTGGACATATAAATACTTCGAGTATGATTGGACCGATAGGCTCTTTGAGCTCGAAGTGGAAGCGCTCGTTCCCCTTGATCGACGAAAGCGTGGGGCTGCATGAAGCGTCTTAAAGTGTTTCATTCTGCGTTTGAGTATCCTTACACTTGGGAACTCGTATTCGTCCCTGGGCAACACAACGATGCAGACTATAATGGGACAGCTTGATCGAGAGGGCAACGTTCAAGCTGGGACCAGTCTACCCACAAGCCGTACTCACCAGGTCCTGCATATATCACAGCCACGCCGAGCGCTTCCTCGGCCGGGGCTCCCTGTTTTGCACTCCAATCAATAGTTGGAGCTCCACAGCAGCCAGGCGTTCCGAGTTCCGAGCTCATCACGCGACGCGTTTCGGGCGCGTCACATATACATCAAGCGGACACCACGCGAATCAACGCGCCAGCTAGTCCGCAGCACGTGGCGTGGCTGTTGAAGCAAACCCGCCGGGCTGCCCCAATCAACTGCCATCGCTGCCGTGAATCATTAAACGTATAGACTACTTTGACCTTTCTTTCTTTTCTTCCTTTTTCGATAGAACAAAAAGAAATAATGGAATATGCGTTGAATGCCCCCCTTGCGATATTCTCATGATGCTCGACATCGTAAGAACAGCGAATCCGACAGTAATATGACCGTCGAGCGTCGCCAGGTGGTCAAGCTGTTCAACGCGCTGGGAGAACCCTTTCCAGCACTCACCTTCTCTTTTTTCCTTCTCGGGAAAGACAAAGAGCAGGGGCGCACAGGGCCTGGATCCGGGTCGCTTGCACAGCTGTGCCCTGACCCCCGTCGTCATGACTGCCACCAAGAGAAAGGCGGACTTCCGTCAGAAGGACTTTGCGGCGGCTTCGGGCACCACCAATGCTACCTTGAAATCTGTGTCCACCCCTAACGGGAAGAGTAGAGGAGGCCACAGCAGCTTGGACGCCTACATGATTGCGGAGACAAATGAAGCGCGTCAGACAGACACAGAACCGGGGAGTGGTGATGCGATTGTCGTTGTGGAGCATCCGAGCTCGGCTGCACAAGAACGACCGCCCCCGCGACCGCCCACAAACAGCAGGCACCATAGCAACCAGCAAGGTCGCAGCGCGACTTCCGGACGATTTTCTAAAAAGTCTGAAGCAGCTGGCAATGAAGAGAACCCGCGCGATGCCGCCATCGAAGCCGTGAAAAAGGGAGAGATGAACGACCCAGGCGAATCACCTGATCGGCTCGAAACAAAAGTGGACGCCATAAAGAAAGCTAATGGCGAATCAGAAGACATGGCTGCTCAGAAAAGGGAGAGCGAGGAGGACAAAGAAGAAGAGTCTGACGAAGACCCGGAAGAGCATGCGAAGCGTTTGAACAAACTCAAATTTTTGCTGCAGCGGTCCAGCATCTACAGCCGTATCATGGGCGAAAAGATGGCCAAGGAGCGAGCAGCACGAGCGGCAGCTGCCGAGCGGGAGCACCAGTCTGGTGAGACGCAAGGCAAGGAGCGAGCGGCTGCCGATGTGCCAGTCCGAACGAGCACACGCACAGCCGGGGCGGTTGCGAGGCGCGAGACGACAGAGGCGGACAGGGAGAAAAGAGAAAAAAATCGTCAACACGCTACTGAGTCGAGGCGCAAGCGCCAAGGTGTAAGCTCTAAATTGCGTGTTAGCGAATACCTTGACGAAGAAGACCTGGCGGCTGCAGCCGCGGCTGCTGAGGCGCAAGATGAACAGTCCCAAGAGGGCATGGTGAGGCTATCTCCCAGAAGATGTTCAAAGCGATCCGTTGAAGGCATAGCCGATGAAAGCGAAGCAGGTCCCAGCAAGAAGTCAAAACCTCAATGCCAGGGCAGTAACAAAAGAAACACGAAAAACACCGCAGCAATGACTGAGAATATGAATGATCGATCCCGCTTGCAGCCAGCTCTCATCACCGGTGCACGCATGCGCGACTACCAAATCGACGGCCTGCAGTGGCTCATATCTCTGTACGAAAACGGGCTCAATGGGATTTTGGCAGATGAAATGGGCCTGGGCAAGACGCTGCAGACGATCTCGTTCCTGGCACATCTGCGTTCCAAACGCGTCTGGGGGCCTTTCCTCATCGTAGCACCGCTCAGCACGATCGACAACTGGGTCCTCGAATTCGAACGTTTTGCACCGGACATTCCCGTCGGCTTGTACTACGGCACCACAGATGAGCGAAAGGATATTCGTCAGTCGCGGCTTAGGATGCCTACAAGCTCCAGCGCTATCCATGACCAAAAGCGTCAGGAGGAGGAAGACGCGTTCCCTGTCGTCGTCACGACGTACGAGATTGTCATTCGTGACCGCTCACTCTTGGCTAACATCCCTTGGAAGTACATTGTCGTCGACGAGGGCCATCGGTTGAAGAACATGAACTGCAGGCTCATCCGGGAGCTCAAGCAATATAGGAGCGCCAACAGGCTGATCCTAACTGGCACCCCGTTGCATGTGAGTATTTGTGTGCTACGCATCTACTCATCATCTCTCAATAGCTGAAGGCATACTCCCTAACGGTTTGCAGAACAACCTTGCAGAGCTTTGGTCTTTGTTGAACTTCATCTTACCCGACATCTTTGACGATCTTGAGACATTTGAGAAATGGTTCGATTTCAGCGACATGCACGACGATCAAGGTTCGCAAAAGATCTTCCGCAAGCGCACTGGCGTCTCGCAATCTGCCGCTACGACCATCATAACGCAGCTGCACGAGATTCTCAAGCCCTTCCTGCTGCGACGCCTCAAGTCTGACGTAGAGGGCAACCTGCCGCCGAAGAAGGAGTATCTTCTCTACGCTCCGCTCACAGAGATGCAGAAAGAGCTGTACGATGCGGTCCTCAACAAAGATATCCGCAGATGGCTGATGGAAAGGAAGACCGGTCTCAGCATGTACGAGATTGAGAAGGTTCTCGAAGACGCAGCCCCGTTCGAAGGCGGCACAAGCGCTTTGAACACACCCTCCTTGGCCCGGACGCCAGCAGGGTCCACGCCAGCTGAAGGTACAACTCCGGCTACCGAGGTGAGCGCTTTTGACTTGTCGTCATCCGCGCCGGCTTCGCGTGCGATGACGCCTCGTAGCGGCACTGCTGGACGCCGAGCCAAGCATAACAAGCAGTACACCGATCCCAGCGAGGGTGATGCGTACGCTCAAGCAGCGCGGAGCCCATTGGCGTTATCGCCGGCAGAGTGCTCGCAGCAGGGCAAGCTGTACACGATCAAGCAGGCGCGCAAGGAGATTAACAACATGCATCTGGAGAACATGGTCATGCAGCTGCGAAAAATCTGCTGTCACCCGTATCTCTTCGACTGGCCCCGCGATCCTGACTCCGGCTTGCCCGTTACGGACGAGGACCTTATTCATGCGAGCGGCAAGATGCTCTTGCTGAACCGCCTGCTCGACGCTCTCTTCGCCAAGGGCCACAAGGTGCTGGTGTTCTCGCAATTCACAACGATGCTGGACGTCATAGAGGACTGGGCGGATGTGTACAAAGGGCTGCGCACGTGCAGGATTGACGGAAACACGCATCGGGAAGATAGACGGTCGCAGATGAAGTCGTTCAATACCGAGACAGGGCCGGACGCATGCAACCTCTTCTTGCTGAGCACCCGTGCCGGTGGACTCGGCATCAATCTTGTCGCGGCAGATACTGTCATTTTTTATGACAGTGACTGGGTGAGCATATCTTTCCGCGCCATGCTCTCTGGATAACCTTGCTGAGCTCTGCCCTTGCCTCTATAGAACCCACAAATGGACTTGCAAGCGCAAGACCGCGTCCACCGCATCGGCCAGACCAAGCCCGTCCTCATATTCCGCCTTGTCAGCGCGAATACGGTCGAGCAGCGGGTCCTCAAGCGCGCCAGCAACAAACGCAAGCTCGAGGCGCTCGTCATCCAGCAGGGCAAGTTCCGCCTGCCTGCCGGCTACGAGGCGGCTGCGCAGTCTCTCGTTGGCGGCAACGGTGGTGCGGGGGGTGGGAGGAGGCAGCGCAGCGAGGAGGAAGAGCTGGCTGCAGATCTGCTGCGGCTCGAGGGCGAGAAGGTCGTCCTCGCAGGCAAGGACGACGAGATCATCAGCGATCACGACCTAGAAGTGCTATTGGACCGCAGCGAGAGTGCCTATGCGCGGCAGCTCGGCTGGGACTCGCGCATGGCCGGTGCCAAGGACAGTAGGGGTGCACGGACAAGCGAAAGCAGCAGCAGAAGCAGTAAGCAGGAGCGCATCCCGGCGGCGGCCGCTGTGGACGCGGCGACGGTTACGCAGAGGGCGATGTTCGAGGTCACCGAGACGCAAACGGACCATGCGAACGAGGATTTCGCGCGGATGCTCGCTGGTGCTGATGCTTAGGGGGCCTACAAGTGACGGGATGCCATGCATGCCACCTGGAAGGAACGGAAGCAACCTATGTAGCGCAGACGCGATTTGCAGCGGCGCTATCCGGGCATGCGATCACCCACGTACTTCGCAATACTCTGAGTGAGGTCCATAGCATGTAATTCCATTTCCCAATCTGTCCGCAGGGGACTGTAGTAGGAACAATGCGAGGGAGAGTGAGACAGATGTACACGTAAAGCGTATCTTTTTCAACAGCAGCAGCGGGTCCGGCCGCTGAGAATCATGCTGGATTCAAGGTGGGACAAACGAAACGAAACAGCGACGTGACCGGAACTAGCGACCATGCAGGGCCAAGACCAGGTCGAGTGCATAGGCTGCAGCCTCGCATCCGCCTGCCAATGGCGACGGAGTTCGCGCAACCCCAAAATCGAAACAATAAGTTTAGCTGATCCGGTGAAAAAAGGAGAATGATGCAGCGGCGGTTCCGGAAAAGGGGGGAATTGCGCGTGTGAGACGGGCGGTGGGACCTGAAAGCGTATGGAATGGCCTAATAGTCGCAGCGGCCGACGAGTGTGTTGGACGCACGCGTGGGCTGCAAAATCAAAATGCTATGGCACTGAGCGCATCGCAGCATGAAAGGGAGCGGGGTTAAAGTGGGGTGGGCTTAGAGCTGCAGCGACGGTGCAAGATGCGACTGCCTAGAACGCAATAGCAAGCACCGCGGCAGATGCAGCAGCGATGAGTAGAGCAAGCGTACCTGCGGCTGCGCGCGGCGACGCAGCGCCGGCGACCTCAGTGGGCGCGCCGCCGGAGTTGGCATCACCGCTGCCGGCTCCACCGTTACTGCTGCTGGAGCCCTTACTGCTGGAGTGCGGCGTGCCGGTGTACGCCGTCCCTGGCGCCGAAGTGTTGCCGCTGTTTGATTGGATCGAGGGTGAGTCGAGTACCCAGGAGATGGCGCCCCATACATGTTTGTGAAAACTATGTGCGAAGCGGTAAGGATGAATAATGTCAGAACAGGCATCAAGCAAGTAGCGCAGAAACCAGTCTGTCGGCGTGGCTCACGTCTCGTCTTCCCACTGCTCGTCGGTGTGGCCAAGGGCAGTGTAGAAGCTCCTGCCGGCGCCACCGACGCCCTGTGTGCCTTTGCGGATGGCGTTCTTATTGTTGTCGACGCCGCCGCCGATCTTCTTGTGTGCGGGATGCGTGAGGAGGTTGCCTTCCTTGAACCAGGCGATTGGGTGCGGGTTACCCTGCAAACGGATGCGCTCCGGGATCGGGTTCACCGGGTCGTGATACGAGTGATCGTCAGCGGAGAGTACGAGCTGGTAGCCGAGCTTGCGCGGGTCGGAGAGGAAGTTGTACATCTCGTCGAACACCTTCCACGTCGAGTTGAGGTGCGCGACGGACGGATGGTCCTCATTGTGCACATTGAGGGTGGCATGACAGATCTCCGGGTGATAGTCGAACTGCGCACCGACCAGGCGAACTGGGTGCAAGAAAAAGAAAGGGGTCAGTGCAACGAATGCGTCCGTCTAGACAGTGTCACTCACGATACCAAGGGGTGGTGAGGAGGGCATCGCACGCCTCATGAGCGCTGAAGAAGCCCCCGCCGTCCTGGATGTAATTCCTCATATTACTAATGCCCTTTCCGGTGAGCGCATCGCCGCTGGTGGAGATGAACACAAGCGCATCAAAGCCGTAGAGCCAACTCTTGTCCTCCATCTTGCTCTCGTCCTCGGTCGCGTAGACGTCGACGCCATTCTGATTGCACAGCTCCTTGACGTTGGCGATCGCTGTGGGGATCGAAAGGTGGCGGTAGCCCTCTGTGCGCGTGTAGATCAGCAGTTTCTGTCTAGCGTCTGCGAGCGTCGGCAGAGAGGCTAGCAGGAAGAGGGCTGCGGCTGTAGCTGCTGCTGTGGAGGAAGACGAAGTGGGGAAGAGGGAGAGGCGACGCTTGCTTGACAAGGATGCCCGCCTCCTGATGCTCCGTTGCGGCCGATCGCAGAGGCGGGCTGCCGCTGCCGTTGGTGGTGGGGTAGAGGTCATCATCATGCTCGCCTGGGGTAGGTGGGCGTGGGAGAGGCAGAGCAAATGGAGGAGCCCGCCGTCCTGCGGCGTACGCAGCCGGGGGCTGGGAGAAGGAAAAGAGCGTATGCGGAGTGGGAAGGAGAAGGCATGAGAGGGGGTCTGTCGACGCTGGAAATTGTTGAGCGAGGGTGGAGGGGATGAGGATGGGGATGGGTTGGGAATATTGTAAAAGTAGTATAACCATGTGTGATGCACCAAATGGACACACCAAATGTGACGGGCGCTCTCATAGAGTGCCGTGATGCCACGTAGTGGGTATCCAGGCACTGGGCAGCATTGCGGCTGCTCGCCACCCGCATACAGCCCTCCCGTGCTCAAAGCCCCCCTATCCTGGCTTCCAGTGAAATAAAGTTCCAGAACTGCGGGCTGCGGAACGCTCACAGCGGCAGTCAATTCGACTCGGAAGGCGGGTAGCAACCCTAACTCCAACTCTCACCCGGTACAGTGCACATATACTAGCAGCGGCACATCGCCATTAGGTACTCGTCCCCTTTTTGCATTTGACGTGTCAGCCAAATACGAATCATTTGATGTGGAAAATATTACATCATAATAAGCATTTCCAGATGGCCCAACTCGCAACGATATCAGATGCAGTCTCGAGGCTTGGCGCTTCACGATCTCAAAATATCGAGGATGTATCTCGAGAGATCTCAAATGCTTCTGCCCGCAAAGCATCTCAGATGACTGTGCTGCTGTGATGTAATTTGTTTCGCTTTGCGCAGCCACTGCTCCAACTGTACCTGGTGATACATGTTATATATGCACTATCTTTTCGTTCGTTACCTCGTGGCCAATAGTGCGGAGGCGATGCGTTCACCGATGAACGTTCCCCTCGTATGCAACTTGAGGAGATCTGTGATCATTGGGCACTCTTCTTAGTCCTTCCAACGGTGAAAGTCTTTCTGCACGGCTACGGCAAAGATTCTGCATAACAGAATGAATCTGTATCTGATTTTAAGGGTCTCCTGTGGCAATTGCGGTTCACTTGGTGTGTCTCTGATCTTGAGCTAAAACTTTAGCTAGCGCCATGAAACGCTCGTCCTAGAAGTTGCTCGTCGCCTTCCACTCTTGAGACGCATCTTGTTCTAGAGCTGAGCGCTGAAACCAGGGGAGATGGAAACGATGGCGGCCGTCAGCGGTTTGAAATGTGGTCGGTCCAAGCACAGCCTATAGCGACTCGGAAAAATACTATGCACAACAGCCCTGTTGAGCTTGATTCGCTCCTGGCGTGGCAAGCAACAACTTTGGTCACCTTCTGGAGCAAGTGTGCTTCGGCCGCATCTTTTCTTTGCTTCGGTCGCAGTTGAGCCTGCTTTTCGAGCTGTAGCTGTTGTTGCTTCTGTGCTGCCACATGCGCTTTCGCAAGCAAAGGTGTTTGCTTGTCTGCTGGGCCTTATTCAGCAGTTTCGCATCGCTTTCTTGCACCCACAGCTCTGTGCGCTGCCTTGGCTGCGCTCGCCTGCTCCTTCTCCCTTGCCCATATCTCCGTACCGTCTGCTCGAGCCAGTTCGCGCGCTGCAGCTGCTGCAGCTTGCTCTTTTGCTTCCTCCGCGCATTGCGCCGCCTGCGTCGCCTTTTGGGCATATTTTGTTCTGCTGCTGATCGTCTGCGAACATCTTTCTTGCCTGTTGTGCTGCATTTTGGATGACAATAGCAAACAGATTTCGGGCGGACATCTCCTGTTCCACTATCTTGCGCTGCATTGGAAGCAGATCTCAGTCGGATAGCGATTGTGATATACTTGCTCGGCCTGGCAAGGGTCCGTAGTGCTGCTGATCGTACAATCCTAGCGGATCATCGCAGGGTTGATCGTGTGCACCTCTCCGACGCCGTAGACGGCGCCGCTCAAGTGTACCGTGTGGGGCTTCTTCAATGGCTCGAAACGTTGCCTCGCTCGACGCGGCACACTTGTATCGCCCGCAAGCATGTTGAGCATTTCACCTCCACGCCGGTGCCGGACGGGGAATACTCAACGACGGGCGTTCTGCCCAATTCATTGAGGCCCAGATATTAGCGCAAGCTCTCGATTGTGGGTCAGGTGCAGCACTGTGCATGTGGGTTCTAGTCGCCCTTAGGCGTCAATGGATGCTGCACGATACGGAAGAGGCATGAGTTACAGCGACTTCTCCGAGCTTCGGCCTTTACTTTTTGCAAATTCGGATATATAAGGGCGGTTTACTGTGTTATAAAAGTCTAACTCTTTGTTTATTGCGTCCAGCAACTCCTCGACGCTCACCATCGCGCCTTCCTCTTCCACGTGTCTAAAGCGAGCCTGTGTTGTCGAACCTTCACATCGCGCTCGGCAATTTGCGGCTTATTGCTCCAAACTTGAATCCGGCTCTGAAAGAAGCTGTCCGTCGTTACCTAGGCTCTAGCTCGCTAGAGTTATCGGACCGGCCTCAAGGCACATGCTCACCGCAGCGGATGCAGTCGTTCGGGCACTACCGCGAACAGAGCAAAACGTTTCGGTCTTCTCCCAGTGGAGTGTCCCCGCAGCATTCAGTGGATGACGCAATCTGAATCCAGTGGCTTGCATCGTCGGCTGCCTGGGGAGTTTGGCTGCGCACGCTGTTACCGGGCAGACTCGATCATGGCCCAGTTGGCAGAGTACGCGGCGATCGCGTTCATACGGCCTCGGCCTCGCGCACGAGATCTACGCAACGGCGTGTTGTGAGATCCTCTTCGTTGCTGAAGATTCGATATTCGAGCTGATGAGTCCTCGCGAAGAGGATGTGCCGGATCGCAGCGCACGTCTTCATGAGGGCTGAGAGCATGGGAGCTTTGCATCGTCTCGATGTGGTGGTTTGCATGGACCTGGCCAGAATCCAATCGCCCATCGAGGAAACCAAAAGTTCTGAGTTCTCTATGGAACGGCCGGTATTGGAGATTTCGATAGAAACCCGGTGTGTATTCAACGGCACTGAAAGCCGAGATTGGCTTATGGTCAGTATTAAAAGTTGGAAGTCGCCGAGCACTGTGCTATTTTCACACGCGCACAGCATTCAGACCGTTACCCCGTAAATGCGCTCCACAGTCTGTGATTCTCTTGGTGCGGAGCCCCGCACTCGGTGAGGTGTTCGACCCAACACCTCCGCTGACCCTCCATTTACACATGCAGCCATCCGTTGGCCTCTTCATCGAGCACCCCAAGAGCAGCTGGAAGGCTATCTACACAGTGTGAGACACCCGGCTTGGAGTGCTCTGCAAGTGGATCCCGTGCACCATCCCAGGAAAACGAAGCAAACAATGGCAGGACAAAAGAACAGCGACTCCGAGGAGTCCGGCAACCTCCTGCAGATGCTGATGGACCAGGCGGCGGACCTTGAGTTGGTCAGCACCAATGGAGGCACGGACCCCAAGGATCTGATCGTCGACGGATTCGAGATCTCCAAGCTGTTTGCCGTCATTGAGTATGCATTCCAAAATGCCAATGATAAAGAAGGTCTGCTTGAGGGACTGGACATGATGAACAGGGAACAGGCCGTCAAGGCCGTTGTGAGTTGCTCTTCTACATGGCAGCATTGAAGTACTGCCATAGAAGCTCATGCTCTGTGCTGCGTTCCGCAGAACGGCACCTTCCTCTTCGAAGTGATCTCATCGGGCAACAAGTCCAAGCCGGTGCGCTACATTGTCGACATGCGACACAACGGGACCATTAAGCGCGTCCCCGATGGAACGGACGTCAAGGGCCTCAAACCCAAGCCGGACGTCACGCTGCGCGTCGCGGACAAAGACATGGTCGCTCTCGCCACGGGCAAGATGAACCCGCAGATGGCGTTCATGAAGGTTAGTGCGGGCGTCGTGCCGCTTCGCGTGGCCACGCGTGGACGGACGCTGAGATGTGCGCGCGTTCCCTCTTTCCCACAATCTTTCCGCCGCTCTGCTCGCGGAACGACGTTTTAGGGTCGCATTAAGGTCAAGGGAAACGTCATGCTCGGCTTAAGGATGCAGACGGTCCTTATGAAGGAGGTCGCCAAGATGGGGCGCCAAAGCAAGCTCTAAAGAATCGATACTAACTGAGGTACTAACAAACTGTCGCAAATGAAAGAGCAAGGAGACGACGGAGGGATGTACATTCGCGTCCGCATCATCGCTTTGATGCATTGGTGAAGGAGGGAAGCAAGGAAGGAAAGAATTGTAGAATGCACTCGGCCGATCCGGTTCGACATCTCCCGAAAATCTGTTGTACAAATGTAGGAGGACACAAGCATCATGTGGAGCCTGAAAGTCGGAATTATGTACCATGACTGCGACGCATCCTGAGCATGTCGGAGAAGGCGGACCGTTCCGTTTGTGCAAAGTGCACATGAACCAAGGAAGATGAAAGTGAAAAGCGCCAGCTCGATATTTGTAGACGGCATGCACTCGCTCGCTCACTTGCTGGTGCGACGGTGCAAAGCCGATCAATACCACAATGCGGCAGGTTGGTGCCTAAAAGAGGGTGCTGATAAGAGTGGGGATTGTGCTTTCTGGTCGAGTTGCAGTAGCACAGGTACCCTGTTGACCGACTAGGTGGAGCAATCCATGCACACGCTCTCAATTGGTCAACATCCGTCTCGATTAAAGCGAAACGTGACATAGCTCGCACTCAGACCTTGTCGTGAGGCAGTCGACTGGTCTGCTACGGCCCACTTCACCGGGATTCGGATTCTACCCTCTCCTCGTCGCCGCCTCCAGCCTGGCGGTATGTACGGACTTCCATGTTCCATCGCGACACGAGCGAATGACGAGAGAGGCAAAGAATGCATATCGGTGCATACGGCAAGCAATCCATCGACTCGGAGAGATAGGTGCGCACACAGCACACGAGTGAGCAGTCAGCGTGAGGCCACACTACGATCATAAGTCAAGAGTTTTCTTTGAGGTTGGGCGCAGCTGTTTTCAGTCCACAGCGACTTGTGCAAGTCGCGGCGCCTGCGACAGCTTGACCACATATGAGAATGTTTGCTAGGAATGAGCGTCAGATTTCGTATTTTTCATTCAGGTGAAAAGTGGATGCGAATCGCTGTTCGGCAAAAAGAAACGTGCTACCGAACAGAGATGGTGAATTCATTTTCCCTGTATTTGGATCCAGATTCGTTTCCGAAAATCTAGGATGCTTGTTTGTTGCATCGGCCAAGATGAGAAAAGGAGCAAGGAGATGGACGCGATGTGGTCTGCTCATTGTATCCCGAGCTCCGCGTTGTTCACTTTTGATTTCCTGCCAACCGCAAAGATTCGCACCCCAACCTCGAAGGTGCATTCTTGGCCAGCGCGACCGGATACTGATTCATTCAAGCTGTGGATTCAATTTTCCGCGAATTCAACTCAGAGCCAACCTGGGGATAAACCTTTCGTTGGCCCATTTCTGCTTCCAGGATTCGCCGTGAATCCGCATTCGCTTTTTGGCCGGGAACAAAGCTAGCATCGTTCTAACGAAGACGCTCTAAATAATCAGGCCATACGATGCCAGGATTAAAATATAAACCTGCTCCTTTTAACTTCAGTTTAGAAGCGCCGTTCAAGCGAATGGACGCACGAATGGGGGCAACGGATCCTCGAATGTCTTGTCAGTTTCGATTTGTGGTTCAAAAACCAAAGAGGTTTGTATTGCCAGGGCGTCGCTTTCGTCAGCCTATGTTGGGAGGATCTTCACTTCCAAGTATCAGCTTCCGCTGGCGAACCGACGTCTACAACCCTACTTGGACTGTGCAGCAGCGAGATTGGTTCTGCCGGCGGGCGGCACGCGTCGCGTGCATGGATCGTGTTGCTTTCGTTGATTTCCTGTTCCTCAGTCCTTCAAATTCAATTCCAGGTATGACTGCCCTGTACATGCTTGGAATGAGTGGCAGCACACGCTACACTGCCTGGAGGCTATTGCCCTCCCTGAAACTCGACTCTGCCACTGATTACGATGGCTGCTCGGCGCGGACATGGAGCATTCCAGCCCGTCGTCCCCTCGCCGCTCTCGCAGCCAGGTAGTGCCTTGCTCGCGGCGTCGACGTCGTCTGCCCGCTCCACCATCTCACGTGCTTCTTCAGCGCCAAGCAAAGGCTCTGCAGGAAGCAGTGGCAGTAGAATCGACATATCGACCGCTTTCGGGCACCTGGCAGATGAAGATGTGCGCTTCTTCGACCAAGTAGTGAGCCTGCTGGCGCCAGGTTCGGCGACTTTCGCACAGCTCAAGCAGGCGCACAACGACATCCTGGCCGCCGACTTGGCAGAATCACTTACTATGACCGGTAATAGGAAGGAGGCAGAAGGGGAAGCTCAAGAAATGCTGCGCGAGAACCGCAGGCAAAGGGATGCGCGGCTATGGGACGCGCTGTTGCGCTTGATGCAGGTCAAGGGCAGCGACTGGAGGGAGAGGTGGGATGCAGTACGCATCGGCATTGGCCTCGAGCCTCGAATGTCGGAAGAAGAGTCTTTCGCGGACGAAGATGAGCGAACAGAGACCAGCACTTTCTCAGCAACTCCATCTGACAACGACCTTTCCGAGGCAACGGTCAGTCCTGCGGAACACTTGCGCTACCTTGGCTCGCCACGCCTTACTCCACGCGCCGGGACATTCCATGGCCGATACAAGCAACATTTTCCAGTCATATCTGAAGAAAAGGCTCATCGGCTAAGGTACCACGAGAATGTATCACGGGACTCCTCGCTTGAAAGCGCTGGCGATGAGCAGCAACTTGCTGCTACAGGGCGTTACCGTCCATCGGCATCTCCGACTCCGCCCGCTTATGAGGATGCGACGCAGAGCAACGATCGCGTTCTCCTGCGTGCAAGAGGAAGCTTGCTGCACGAAAAGTCGGCTGCAGTACCTCTCATCGAGCGACAAGTTCGCGTCTTACCGACTCGCAGGCCCCTGCTGAGCGACCGGAGCAGTACAGAGGAACAAATGCCCGTCCGAACGCCACGTGGAGCCGCTAGTCGGCAGTTTAGGGAATTTGTCGCTGCAAGCATTCACCAGCGTGATGCCACTGCTTACGAAGCTCTGGAGCGTGCTCGAGCAGGAGAGGACAGGAGTCTGAGGTTGGCGTCCGCCAGGTACGACTACAGCCTCCTGCGACGCAGTCTCAGCTGGTGGAGCGCGTGCTGTAAACAGAAGGGTGTCCAGCGCGCGTCCACCGCTCGCGCGCAGGACATTGTCTTCCTGAGCCATGCGATGGAGCGCTGGAAGGACTGCGCAGCGGCAAAAAGGAAGAAAGCAAAGCTTGCGGCCAAGGCCGACAACGTGCGTGTCAAGCTTCTCGTCTGGCGCAGATGGAAGCGCTTAGCCGCGCTGCACACGGACAAGAAGATGGAGGAGAGGTGTGCGGAGCTCAAGAACGTGTACAAGGAGGTCGTCAGGCGTCATGTAGCGCGTGCCGTCAGACAGGCCTTTCATGCGTGGAAGCAGCGCATCAGGCACGCGATGGCGGACGATTTTCGCAAACAGAATTTACACTCTAACGCATTTACGCTGTGGAAGATCCGCGCGGCGCAGAAGAACGTGATGGGCGCAAGGGAGAAGGCGATGGCTGCCAAGAGGGGGAGGGCGTTAGTCTGCGAGGCGTTCCAAGCCTGGAGGGCGGTAGCACAGCTACAGTGGCTTGAAAGTGAACATAAGCGACGCAAGGAAAGCGCTGTTATCGAGTACGCGTTCGATGCATGGCGCCGACATGCGTGAGTCTCTTTGCGCAATGAGCTCCCACGCCGAAGTATGCTCACATCGGGCTCGCATTCACAGAACGCTCAAAGCCCTCCAGAGAGCTTTTGAGCGTCATCGCTTACAGCGTGTCGCCATACAGCGCTGGTGCTCGATGCTGAACGCTCATCAGACCTATCGAAGGCTGGAAAAAGTCGCCGCAAGACGACGAGACCGACGCGTAAAGCGGCTGGCGTTTGCTGTGTGGCGCGCTCGAGCTGCGCAGCTCAGCAACCTGTACATCCGAGGGGATGGAATGCTTGTTCAGCTGCAGCGCAAGCGAAAAGAACATATCCTGCGCGTCTGGAGACTCGCGGTGCGTGAACTGATCGTGCAGCGCAGACGGGAACTCCAAATTCAAAATCGAGCTCTCGCGCAATGGCGACACCACACTACGCGCTTGCGCGATGAAGCGGCGGTGAAGGGAGATAAACTTGTTCGGCTGTGGGATGCAAGGAAGCAGAAACACGCATGGCAGCTTTGGAAGCTACACGCGCAAGGGAACAAGGAAGAAGAAAGGGAAGTGCAACAGGCATTCGAGATCAAATCGCTCACGGGGGCGCTGGCAGCATGGCGTGTACGCTTCGTCGAGCAACAGTCGAATGCGCGCAAAGCGACACTAGCGGATCGGTACATGCTTAAGAGACGCGTCCTGGATGTATGGCGTGAGGGGCTATTAGAGAGGAGGGCATTCAAGCTGCAAGAACAATTTGCGGATCGCCACGCTGCGAGGGTACTAAAGGGTAAGTGCGCTGGGAATGATGTCCTCATGCGGTTTATGACTGATGCGCGTTGATCCTGCTCTTCCGCATGTAAAGCATGGACATCGCGATTTCGCACACGCCAACACGAGCGCTTAGGCGTGGCAGCGGTGCAATGTCGTATCGAAGACAGGATACAGCGCCAGGCCCTTGCAAAGTGGACCAGTCGCGTGGTGGAGGTCAAGAGCGTGTTGCTGGAGATGGCTGATGCTTGCGATGCTACACTCTTGCTTCAGGCGTTCAATCGATGGAAAGAGGCGATGCAACGTGCACGACGACGGAAGCAGGTTTTGTTGGAGTTGTTAGCGCTTCGGGAGCGAGGTAAGTTGGACCAGAGAATACAGGTTGCCATCTTGCGATTGAGTCTGACATTGTTGCCGCTCAATCGCAGATATGCAACATCGAGTGATGCAGATATGGCATGCCGGGGCTCATGCCTCCCGAAAGCGCCGACAAACGTTACAACAATATTCGCAAAACGCGAACCAGCGTTTGATCCAACGCGCGTGGGACCACTGGAATGACAAGACTCAAGACCGTCGCTTGGGCGCCTTGGAGTTCGCGACACTCGTGCGCCGTCGAGAGATTGCTATCGAGAGCATCATATCAAAGTGGATCACGAATACCCCTGCGCTGCCGGCCATTCGATACCGCAATACGATTCTCAAACGACATGCCTTCGAACAGTGGCGCGTTGCGTATCCACAAGCGGGAGCTTGGCGGGCTGCTGCCAGTTTAGATCGACAGCAGCTACTCTCGCAGGCGTTGGCGACATGGAAGTACACCGCACGCCAGAGACACACCTTGCGTGCCGCTGCGCGGTATTGTGGTGCTTCTACCGATCGACTATGTAGTACTCATCTAGGAGCGAACAGGCGGGCGGCACCGCGCTTCTCTTCGAGTCCCCAAGCGGAGGGGGGCCCCCGAGGGTCGGTAAGACGAACGAATTCCGCGTCTCCCTCAGCCTCTCAGGCTGCCCGACGAATTGCCACGCGCCTAACTCATCAGCATGCCACCCGAACAGCCGGGGTCCATCATTCCTCTTCGTCGCCATCTATAGATTTGGATTACGATTTGCAAGACATGTAATGAGTACGAGTCGAGTGCAAATGGGTCAAGACGGATAAACCACACCTTCGCGCTCGTATTGCAGCCCGCCGTGGTGCAGATTCCTCCAGACAGCTCTTGCGATCCTCTCCTGCGCGAGCCGTGTGCTTTCGTTGGGGGTTGCTTCCGGCCGAATGCACAGGAAGCGGCGCCCACCTAACGACCCTCGTGGGAGCGGTGTGTCTTCTCGCCATAACGCTGAAGCGGGGGAGGGTGCATTACCGTCCGTCCACAGCCCACCGGCTTCAGCAAGGATGGCGAGGCCAGCGCATACGTCCTGCAATTGGGAAACATGAAGTGGGTGCATGAGAGTAAGGTCCGGATCAAACCCATTGCGACTTGCCCAAGCTCACCCATTCCCAACAGCCGCCTTCCCACATTATGTCGACGCTGCCGCTGGCGCAGTAGACCAGGTCCAGCGCAGCACTACCCAGGCTTCGAATACCGTGTACTTCACCACCTTGCTGCCCTGCTTCATCAGCCGTTGAGCGTTTGGTCAGGTTCCAGAATGTATTCGCTTTCCGGGTCAGATTGGACTGCGGATCAGATGGCGGCCTTCGGTCCTTTCCCCATTCTGAGATTAGCAAGAGTCCTTTCAAGGTCGAAGACGCTATTTGCGGGGAGCTAGTGCGCAGTAGAGGCGCAGAATTTATGGGCAGACGCAAAGGCCGTGGGTGACCGTCCAACCCCGCTGTCCGTTTTGAATCTGCAGTAGACGGCATAGTTGATCCGACAATGTTCGCTTTTAGCCATTGAAGGGTCGAAGTCTGAGGGTGCCGTCGGTCCGGTGTGCTCTGAAATGCCCCATGGCCTTTGCATGCACTCCAGAGCATGCCGCCCAGATGTGACACTGGATCAAGGTTTGCGCCTGCGCCCATCAATGGCGCATAGATTGCTCCGCAGACGGGTTCATTACCGATGGCAAGGCCGATGGAAACACAGACAGTGGGAAACAGATGTGTGAAGTTCACCGTGCCATCCAGCGGGTCGACGATCCACGTTGGTAACTGGCGGACGCAAGAAACAAAGGTTCATATGTCAGCCAGGTTGGATTGTTTGCGTTGAACAAGCGCTAGAACGTACTTCAGAGCAAGCATATCGCTTGCTGCCTCCCGCAGCATAGGCTTCTTCCGCAAGGACATCAAAGCCGGGATAAACCTTGCGGATCTCCTCGACCACAAAGCGTTCTACGCTCAAATCAATGTCGGTGACAACGTCTACGCTCGAGTCCTTCTCCCGGGTATTTAGCGCCCCATTTTCATGTAATTTTTCCGCAGCATAACTCTGATCGTGAGAGATTGGATCCGCTGAGCTTGCAGACGAAGAGAGATGAGGCGCGCAGGCGCGTTTCCATGCGTTCTCCCGAAGCATGGCCCCGGCTCGAACTGCGAGCTGCGTCGCAAAGTCGTGCGCTGCTTCGAGGTCCAAACCTCGCAAAAGCTCTTGCCCTGCCATGGTATGCAGAGCCTTTATTGGACTTCAATTGTGTATTTTGATGGGACGGAACACTGGCTGGAAACAATCATCCATCACGCGGTATCAACAATCGACAAGGATTCGAAGTTCTACCAATTGAGTACCACTGGAACGACGTCGGAGGACCAACGAATAGCTGTAGAAGGTCAGTGAATCGGTATCCCGCCAATTCCGCTCCCTCAACTTCCAGAGCCTATCAAACCACACCATGACCCTGGCCGAAGAGCAAGACGACATAACAGGAAGTGTCTGATGTCATCTCACCTCAACTCAATACTGAGGACTGCAGTAAGAGCGCATAATCGTCGGCTGTGGGCCCGTTTCCCCGAGTGATACTCAAAAGGAATCCTGAGAGGATCAAGGTGTGCCAAAAAGTTAACACAATTTTAGCACAATTTTGGCTGGAGTACTCTGATCGCCATGTCGTCCGCGGCGCCTGAAACAAGCAGAGCGCAACAGGCGCCTCGTGTGTCAGCTACTTCAGAGCAAAGCCCTGCTGATGGTCTCCCTGGGAAGACCAAAGCATGTAAAGAGTGCATTCGAAACAAGTCTCGCTGCGACAAGGGACCGTGGCCATGCAGCCAATGCGTCAAACGTGGAGTGGCTGACCTGTGCCCGCTTGGTAGCCTGTCCACCAAGCACAGGAAGCGAAAGTGAGCAACGCCAATAGTTAAACTTCATTGATTTATGAAATGTGGCATCTGCTGACGCTGCCCATATTTGTCGCGCGCATGTATTGAAGGGTATCCGAAGTTTCCAGCCAGTCGCTGAATGGTGCGGACCGACAACGAGCCGAAAGTATGTCATCGAGCACTGGGGAAAGCATCGATCATGGGCGTGAGACTATCAGACGCCATAATGTGGACCATAGTGGGCCAGTACATGCGGGAATGTTTTTGTCAGCATCTGAAGGTCAAAGTGTTCAAGCGGGGCCCAGCCGTCAGCTGCACTCCCCTCATGCAGTCGACCACCCCCCAACACAAGTTCATAACATTCTCACGGGCGATCAACGCGACGAGGATGCTCGAATCGTACCAGAAAGTCGCGCAAAACGAGCCGAACGCCACCAAGCGAAGAAGAGAACACGAGAGCGGGCGCATTATGGGTCTCCTTCTCCTCAGCTAGACGCCGGCACCTTGTGTTCAGCGCACCACAGTCGAGCACCGCGTTATCTTGGTCCGAGTGGACATAGCTATTTTCTGGCACATCAACAGAATGGAAACGATGTCATGGAACATTTCTCAAGGCATGCAAGTCCGGAGCCGCTTCCGTTATCCTTGCCTGCAGACGTCGCTGGCATCTCTCCCTTGTCCTGCGAAGGCGCCAGCTCTGCGTATTTGGGCACCAAGGGTTCCGGTGAGCAGGCAACATATCCAGGAACGAACGCGACGGCAGATGCAGATCGCGCTCGAAGATTGCAACGGGTAAGACAAGCAATCCATCTTGAGCCCGTGCCAAGCGTTCGCCTGCGTTGGATGCATTCGGACCTCGTCGAAGAGCTGTCCACCCGTCTCCCACCATACCGAGAAGCTGCGCGAGCGCTGAGGGTGTACAGAGCCAATGTCACATGGATGTGGAGCGTCATCTACGATTGCGACTCATTCGAGCAAGATCATTTTCAAGCTTTCTACCAGCAACATGACCATTTATCGCGAAGCCCAGATACCGACAGAGCACCTCAAATCACCAAAGGTGCTGAAACGCAGCACCCGCACGTTCTTTCCGTCATTTTTATGGTATTATCGCTTGGTACGCTTTTTGACGTTCGCAACTCGCCTGACTCCGAAGGCAAAGCGGAACTCTACTATCGCTGCGCCTGGCGTGCTCTGTCGCTCTCGAATTACCAGGATTCTCATACTGTCGAGAGCGTGCAGGCGCTTCACCTGATCGGGCAATATCTGTGCAATCGCAAGTCCGGCAAGAATGCCGATTCCTTCTACCCAATTCTTGTCTCTGCCTGTGGCTTGGCAGTATCAATGGGCTTGCATCGTGACACGAGCGAGTGGCAAGAGGCCGAGGAAGTCGCGCAGGAACGCAGGAAGATCTTTTGGGAATTGATGGCCACCGACGCGTTCAGAAGCCTGGCATATGGACGACCGACCAATCTCAACGTGCTGCATGCCAGCACGAATTTCCCTCAACAACAGCTTTCTCGGCCCTCAGCACCACATCAAGCTGCGGAGGACGATTTTCACACGCTCAAGTTTCGTGTGGTGCACTGTCTCAACCAGATTCTGAATGCTTGCTTCCACCGTTCCGTCTCATACGACACGGTCTTGCACTACGATGCCGAGCTACGTGAACTTCAGCGTTCGGTTCCGTCATCCATGCGAGCGCGTACTGTGCTATTTCAGTCGACCCGAACGTCAGATTTGGATGCAGCATCCGAGTCATTGCGTCACAGCGACGCCAAAGCCCTGAATGCGATGCGACAGGAACTGCAATCACACACACTAGCTGCGAATATCGAGCAAGCACTCCTTCACCTCCATCGCCCCTGGTTCATTCGCGCTTTACACAGTCGAACTGATCCACTCTCTTCGCCGTACTCGCAGTCAGTCGCAGCTGTGATGCAGTCCTCGCATGCTCTCATCAGGCTCTGTCGTTCAATCTTGCAGCGCGTTCCCCGCATTGTGCGTCGTTGGGTTTTCTTTTTTCAGCACGTCTTCAACTCGGCCATCTGTCAGGCGTTGCACGTGTGCTTTGCGCCGCGCAGTGTCTCCGCCACGAGCGCTTTCGAAGATCTCGAGGATGCTCTGCAGCTCCTTTCGCAAGTCAAGACGGACCTTGACGAGGTTACTTGGGGAAGGCGGCTGGACATGCTTGAGAAGTTGCGCATCAAGGCTGAGTTGACTTATCGCGGATTGCAGACTGGTGGTGCTTCTGTACATGCTTCCGCATCAACAAGCGAAGACACATCTGTGGAAGAACTTGGCACCTTTGTAGGGGGTACGTCTAGAATTGCACCACGGACGTCGCGGTCGAACAATGCCAGCATTCACTTTCCTTTGAGAGGTTCAGCGTTTCCAACAAGCTCCTCGCACGACGAGGGCGTACAGGACCGACCACCGACTCGAACAGAATCTCTTGCCCGGCCCAGCCGGGCGCCTACACCCTGTGTGGCTTCGAATAGCGGGCACTTCGTGCCTCCCGGACCAGTCGGGCCACAGCCTACTGTCGCAAATGACCCGTTTCCCCCGTACCCCATGTATGATTCGGACAGCGGCTTCAGCATGGATGCCCCTCAGGACTTTGCATCTGCCGATATTGTCCAGCAAAATGCACTTATGGCCGGTCTTCTAGGAGAGGAGACATTCGAGAGCGACAGTCAATTCTGGCTCTCGCTTCTAGGAGTTGGAGGGATGGCGCGCCGGTGATCAAAAAGAGCGGAATGCTATAGTCTTGGTTGCAATGAAAACCCTGTTGTTCAAATTTGCTGAGACAAGGATGTCCGTATGTGAGATGCGAATCAGGCGCATTTCGGCTTGGTGAGCGCCCCTCTGCTTTCGAGCACCTGGAGCACCGCCTCCTTTCCCGCCTTGAGCAACTCCTTACTTTCCGATGCGGTGGTCGTCGGTGGCAGCCATAGCATTTGCTGCGCGACCGCTTGATGATACATGCACTCCATCCCTTGGATGACGTGCCACCCTTGCTCCTCTGCGATGCTGGAGATTTTAGTCCACGGGTGTGGGTGGTAGCACATTTCGAGGAACACAGGTGCTGACGAAAGCGAAGAGTGCGCGGGCAGACTCAGAACTGCCTCCAGGGTCTGCCGAGCAAGCTTCTCGCCCTCTGTCTGCGGGTCGTGTGATGGGATGGCGTTGACGATCACATCGGGTGTTCGGCCCAGTGCCGCGGCGTCTTTAGGTGTTTTGAGCTGCATTACTCCTTCCACGCCTTTGGCTTGGAAGTCCTGCACGACTGCTCCCACCTCTTCATCCATCCTGTTGATGATATAGATCTCGTCGCATTTCAGCCTGAACCGAAGGGTGTAAACGGCTGTGCGAGTGGTGCCTCCTCCACCGACGATCAGACCGATTCGCCTGTCGGTGGTTGCTTCAACTCTGGAAGAGTCTGGCAGTGCTGATATGATGGCGTCTGCAATACCTGCTACGTCAGTCTGAGAGGTTGTCGAGAGTTCATGAGATGTCAAAAGAAGTTCGTATAGCACTCCGTGAAAACCCGACTTACGTTTGTGGCTACCAGACTTCGCTTTCCGTCTTCGTGATCCCTCCAATAGACCGTATTTGCTGCGCCAATCAATTCTGCTTCTTGATCTATTTCGTCGACATGCTTCAGCACCTCACTCTTGTAAGGCATTGTGACTGCGCTGCCAATAAAGTCGTCTTCGCGTATGAATCGCAGGAAATCGTTGAAGTCTTGGGATTCCAGCAGCTCGCACGTCCAAGGCACATGACGCTGACGGTAGCATGCATTGTGAAATGTTGGCGCTAATGAGAGAGAAATGGGGTAGCCGAACAGCGCAGTCTTTCCTGGCTTCTGAGAGCGTGCTTGCCGGCCAGCCAGGTCCGACGCGCTCGGGTTCGTACGAGAACTGGTCGACATGCTTGCCGCCAAAGGGGATACCGTGGCAGGCGCAGGCGCTTTCGTCGTTCCGGTTGTCTGGAAGTGAGTAGCGGGGGCTTCTACGCGAACATGCATCATTCAGATAGATTCTTGTGGATGCAGTGGAAGTGATGGTACTTTATAGGGCTGTATTGGTTCAACAATTTGCAGCAAGGGTGCCAGATGGTGGATTGTGGCGTATATATCTATCAGCCTTGAATCTTGAGCCGGTCGAGAGCGAAACCAAGAGCACAGACGATGCGAGCGTAGCCGCGCTCAGGGCTCAAGACTCAATGCTCCCCCTCGCGAAGACTTGTGCCGGGTAGACAGAGATATTGTTATCAGTGTCTCGCATCTCCTGCAAATGGAGTGTGGCAGGGAACAACTGGGAAACCCGGGGATCAGCAGAAGAAAGCGGTGTGCGTCGAGACTCATCCAACTCCGAATTGAACTTCGGATGTGGCTTTTCGGATGAGGATGTCCTGACTGTCGGCATTCTCTCCAGTTACCACACTAGACTCACCCCTGTTGCTTGTGGCGAGTTTCTGTATGTACTCAATATTTCAAGTTGGCGCGATGCTGTGCCATGGAGACCTGAACCAGGTAACACCTCTGCCAAGTGCTGCGGGGTGAGATGATTTTGAGAAAAACATACATGGTTCGGTCGGGTTGCCGACACGCAATTAAACAGCGTTGATCAGCCGCCGTTGAACAGGCACAACAATTGGGTCATGGATATGGTCCACCTTTCACCGATGCCTCTCCGTGTGGCTAGTGGGTGTAAAGCGCCGGCTCCCGCGTGGGGTGGACAGCTCGAGCTCGGATTCCGCGTTTATAGCTAGACAGAAATGTATGTCTTTATTCTATATTTGCTCCGCACTACCCTCGGTCCTGTTCTTACCACTCACGCTAATAAGCCGTATCCATCGACGAAAGCTCGGTCAAGCATTGCCATCACTGTCGCCGTTAGTGCGGCCATTGCCGATCTACGCATCTAACTCCTTGATACAACGTGCAAGCCCGCTTCGAGGACAGCGAACAATACCAACGCGGTGGAGAGACGGGAAAATGGCGAAGTCGATTCTCCTTCTCAATGGCCCAAATCTGAACATGCTGGGTTTACGAGAGCCTGATAAGTGAGAAGGTAGAGCACCGTTGCTGCTTGGATCTCGGTTCGAGCACTGAAGGGATCGAGTGTGCCCTGCCCTTCGTTAGGTATGGGACAGCGACACTGGGGGACATCGTCAACCTCGCGGGTGCCCACTGCTTGGACGCTGGCGTCGCCTTTGACCATTTGCAGACAAACCATGAAGGAACGATGCTCGATCGTATCCATCAAGCACGGTCCGATGGCACCCAAGCGATCGTGATCAATGCAGGGGCGTGGACACATACGAGCGTCGCGCTCAGAGATGCACTGCTGGCTTCCGAGAAGCCATTCATTGAGCTACATGTGCGTTTTGACGGTGAAAGATTCCGTCAAAGATGCTGATGGTCTCTTCGCCCTTGTCGTGGTACCGCTCAGATCTCCAACACACACGCCCGCGAGCCTTTTCGACATCACTCGTACCTTGCTGACAAAGCTAAAGGGATAATTATGGGCTTAGGGACGTATGGCTATACGGTGGCGATCGATTATTGTATTAAGCATTTGATGTGAGATATTCACAGAACAATGGCGTTGCAT
Organism: Tilletiaria anomala UBC 951; assembly: GCF_000711695.1. Lineage (NCBI taxonomy): Eukaryota > Fungi > Basidiomycota > Exobasidiomycetes > Georgefischeriales > Tilletiariaceae > Tilletiaria > Tilletiaria anomala. The sequence continues at coordinate 88,224 of NW_013546976.1, forward strand.
CTGAACTCTTTCCGCGCAGTCTGCATCATTTGGCTATACAAGGACTTGAAACATTGGAGGAAGTGCATGTGAAGTGGCCCGTACAAGTACATAATGCGATGCTGAGTAATGGAGGTTTGATCCCAATGGTTGCAAAGTGGCATTCTTGTTGTTGTTTTAGCTTGAATATGGGCAATGCTTGTGTGAGCGGTCACCACTACGCGCTGTGCTTCGGTGTCGTCTGACTATGCTCCAACCTCTTCAGCACCAGTTCGTGGCTATTATTACACCGTTTCGCAGCCTCGAACGGAAAAGACGTTGAGGGTGACTGCAAATCGAGGTTGAAGTACTCGGCGGAGACCCAGCCGCGGTAGCGAATGTCGTTGAAGATGACGCGCGAGAGCTCCTCCACGGGGAGATAACCCTCGCCAGCAAATGCACGGTGCGCGCGTGCCCATGCCATTGTTGTGTTAGCTGTTCCATTGAAGGAGAGAAGCAGAAACCGCTGCATCAGCACTATGTCCGTCTGAAAACGCTTGCAAGCGCAGGCACAGCTCACCGTGTTGAGTTGGGTCGAAGAGAGGGTGCTTTAGGTGCATGGGCTCGGGGGGTAAGGCAGCATCGCCAAGCTGGAGGAGGAAGAGCTTGCGCCTAGAGCGAGCGTCGGCAAAAGTCTCTTTGAGCTCCTTCAAATCAGCGTCCAGCTTTTCACTCCATCCATCCACAAGACCGTCTGGCCGGCTCGGATCAGCGATCGCCCCGCCGAGGATCTGCATCGTATCCAGAACCATTCCAAAGTTGTGTGCATCGACGAGTTGAACCTGCCGCCAAGCTTGTTGCCATGTGGTGACGAAGCTGCCGAAGCACATGGCTTCGTACGCGAAGAATTTGCAGCGTGTATGCCAACGCTGTCCTGCGTGTGCGAGCAAGCGCAGGTCCTGGATGACGCGCTCCTCGTCGCCGGTGTGCTGGTATACGCCCGAGCTCGAAGAGCCGAACATGGCCGAGGCGACTTGGATTAGGTCAGTGTCGAGAATGTCGCTGATTTCAAACCAGAGCGGCAACTCGTGCAAGCGCTCATCGCGCCTGGAGATAGGGAGGATGCCGGGGTAGTGCAGAATTGGCTCCAGACAGATAACCTTCAGACCTGAGGCTTTGCACATGGCCGAGATGGCGCTTGCGGCCAAGAGCATGTGCTCCCGCGCAGGTTCGGCCATGGTATTCCTTGAATTCTGCCCAGCGAGCGAGCGAGCTTTGGCTTTGATGTCGTCGATATGGATCTCGATGCCCTGCCACCCTTGCGCGACACATGCCGTGATCTTCGCCTCGATTGCATGCTTGTCGGCAGCACCCAGGCTGAGCGACATGATGCCGCGCGGCAGCTGAGCGGCCGGCGCGTCTGCGTCAAAGCCATCGAGAGGATGGCGGGCGTGGGTCGCGTCAAGGCTCGACACCGAGGCCGAAGCCGCAAGGGATGAGTGCAGAGAAGAGGTGTACGCCGATGTGTCTGAGAGTGCCCATTTGCCAGACACCTGGGGGCCAAAGTCTGGCGTTGCACTTGGGGCGATGATTGCTGGCATGGTATCGTTAAAGCTTTGTGATGCGATCTCGACACTCTGGGGAAAGGCTTGAAGAGACAACTCGATGCGGTGGATCGAAGAGGTGCCCGATGGTATTTAAAGAGTTTACCAACTTATTGCTCGCATAGATAAGGTCGGTACGACGTTTGCATTCGAAGGCGACGACACCATGCCAAACGCTCATGTCAAAGAAAGTGACATGTACATAGCACGCAGAAAGCATGTTTACCGAGACATCGCCATTAAGGAGACATCGGTTTGGGGCGAGGACCAGAGGACAGGGCGGGTCTTGGACACTTCCGGCGCACTGCTGTCTACTGATCCCATGTTCTTTCTCTGCATCATTTGCTAAACGATGTACAGCTCCGAGGTGATTTGAGGATGCGACACACTGAGCCGTCCTCCTGACCGAATCGGAGAACGCTGTTTCGGATTTGGAGAGTGGATTCGGAGAGGCTGAAATGCCTCCGAAGTGGCTGTGCTTCTTTTGGCTCTGTGTGAAGAAAACTGGCGCAGAGCCAGCGGTGGCTGCCAGGCGCTTATCTCGATGCCAGCAGGGCTGCGTTTTGTTTTGCTATCGGGCACCTCTCGGCCCTCAGTGCGGGGGAAGCGCAGACTGCCCCAGTGCGGTCGATTGCGCCGAGGCACTGGCACACGCTGACCCCCAATGTCTCCCCACATTTTTTTTCTCTGCTTCCAGGCAAAAAAGGACAAACAGTCGGTCATACATGAGAAGAATGCCAGCCACTTCAATCGGAGTCCATTGCACACCTTCTGGTGAGACTCTAATCCCTTCGTCCTTAGTATTGACAACAGCTTACCTAGACAGCCGTATGTGACCTTTGTTGTGGGCGCATGCAAGCCGTCTTGACGCATATATAGATCTCGGGAAAGCTGCCGACCGACAGCTCCCGCCCATCCCGCCCATCCCCTCCATCCCCTGCTTACCCATCGACAAGGGGGCCTGTCCATCTCATCTCTGCATCTACCGCTACTTGTCCACCACCCATCGACACATTGCTACGGTTCCATCACACGTTGCCCAACATGGTCAGTCTCCGGCCCCAAGAAGATCCGCATCGGCCGGCGCCAAAGCAGATCTACAACATCCGCGTATATGCTCTCGCCGCCGCAGCCTCCTTTGCGTCGATGATGATCGGCTACGACTCGGCCTTCCTCGGCACAGTCCTCGTCCTGCCGTCCTTCATAAAGGACTTTGGCACCCTGGCACCCAACACGTCCGCCAACCTCGTGACGACGTACCAGATCGGTGCGCTCTTTGGCGCCGTCATCGGTTACCCGCTCGCCTTCTACTACGGCAGACGCTGGGGTCTCGTCACATGCGCGGCCCTCTTTGCCATCGGATCCGTCGTCATGGTCATTGCGTCCCCTTCCACCGGTCTCGGCCCCATTTACGGTGGTAGAGCCGTTGCCGGCATCGCCATCGGTGCAGCGAGTAACTTGACGCCGCTTTACATCTCCGAGATTGCTCCTACTGCCATTCGTGGTCAGCTGGTTGGCCTCTACGAAGCAGGCTGGCAGGTTGGCGTGAGTATCGCAAGCGGGGACGCTTCGAACGATTTATGCAACGGTGCTCACAGCTCTACCGTGCAATTTACAGGGTCTTTTGGGGTTCTGGATCAACTATGCCGTCCAAACCACCCTCCCCGAATCCACCACCCAATGGCGCATCCCGTTCGCCGTGCAGCTTATCCCTGGTGGTCTCTTCCTCCTCTGCTCTCCTTTCCTCATTGAATCTCCGCGCTGGCTCCTGAGCAAGGACAGGCATGAACATGCAGTGAAGAACCTCTGCACCATTCGCCATCTCCCCAGCGATCATCCTTACCTCATTGATGAGCTCACGATGATGCAGGGCGGTATCGAGGCGGAGAGGGCACAGGCCGGCAGGGGCATCATTGGGCCTTTCAAGCAGCTTCTGCAGGCCGGTGTCAGGTTCCGACTTTTCATCTCCGTCATGCTCTTCTTCTTCCAGAATGGAACAGCTATCAATGCTATCAAGTGAGTGCATCAGGGTGTGATATTTGCATGGCATATGTCTAACCCAATTGCTGCGAAAATAGCTACTACTCGCCCACCATCATCAAGAGCTTTGGCATCACTGGTCTCAATTCATCATTGATATCTACTGGCATCTTCGGCGTCATCAAGACGGCTGCTGCCTTTGTCTGGCTTCTGCTCCTCATCGACCAATTCGGACGCCGACGCATTTTTATTACTGGTTCCATCGGCTGCGGCCTCATGCTCTGGTGGATGGCCATCTACCTGGCGGCGGCGCCAAAGAACAGCTTCGCGACCGGAGAGCTCACACCTGGAAGCAGGAGCATGCTTGCCGCTTTCTACATCTGGACCGTCTTTTATGGCTCCACTTGGAACGGAACAGTGAGCATAAGTTTGCCCCGACTGGTCTTCAGAGATAAATGCTGACAATCCCTTCCGGCGTTCACAGCCTTGGGTCTTTGGCTCAGAAGCTTTCCCGATGGGCTCGCGCTCGGCAGGTCAATGCTGTGCGGCCTTTGCCAACTGGGCGTGGAACTTGCTCGTCGCTCGCACGACGCCGCTCGCATTTGCCGCCATCGGTTCAAACTTTTACTTTGTCTTTGCCGCTGTCACGACTGCGTCCATCCCCTTCGTCTACTTCCTGCTCCCCGAGACGAAGCAGATCCCTCTCGAGCACATGGACGAGCTGTTCAGCTCGCCCGAGCCAGCACGCCGCGCGGGGCCAGTCCTCCGCCAGCAGCTCAGCGAGCGGGCACGACCCAGCGATGCAATCGGTGCCACTGCCGCTGCTAGAAACAGGACGGGCAGTGCGGGAAGCAGCAGCGAGTCAGACATCGAGAAATAGGGCTCTTACATCAACAAACGGATTCAAGAGACTCACAGTCACGCCTTTCAAAAGCAAAGGGACTGAGGTTATTACGGTGATCGTGCGTCGCTCTTTTCATGTTGTATTTTATCGCGTGCGCTCCAAAAAGCATGTCGTCGTGCCTGCTTGCCATTCTCCGATCCCTATCACCGTGCGCTCTCGTTTTATCGCTCCAGCCTCCGTCTACACCTCCGCTTCAAATTGAATCGTACTGAATACATATCGACGAAGGCGATTGTTGCCAATCTCCAGAATTCTTCGCGCCGAGCATATCCCCCATCCACTGCTACGCCCGTCGTTCTTTCGACGGCCTGGCGCCTTCATGTCATTTCAAAGCAATGATCCCAAATCTGCCCTGACACGCTACGCACAAACTAAAGATCCCAGCAAGCTCCCGCGAGACGTCTGCCTCACCTACGATGATTGGACAATCGTCATCTTTGACGCTTACGAGAAGGCCAAGTTCCACTTCCTTGTCTTGCCACGCATCCCATTTCCTCTCTCCGACTCTGTCCAATCAGAACACAAACAGCAAAATTCGCAACCAGGTGGCACGGATTATGCCACGGTGAAAGGACTAGGTTCACCTGCAACTGATGGCTGTGGCGCGGGCAGCGCCTTAAGCGATGATCGCGCAAGCAAGAAGCCCAAGCTCGCCCTTGCTGGAGACAAGCTGGCTTTTGGGACCACGGGTTGTAAAACTGTGCCGACCCGCCACTTGCAGGACATCAACACGCTCCTAGCCTCGCCGTACGCCTCCCAAGTCTTTGGCAGGTTGAAAGCAATGGCAGAGCGCGTCAAAAGCATCATCCTCTCCGAGATGCCGCGGGCAACTCTCGATGCGATCCCGTTCAAGGGACACACCCATGCTACTGCAAGTGTAGAACAATGCCTGGTGACCTGGCCGGTGCACTTGGGCTTTCATGCGATTCCGAGCATGTCGACGGTGCATTTGCACTGTATATCTTGCGACCTCGTCTCTGAGCGACTCAAGAGAAAGCATCACTACTTGAGCTTCAAACACGATCACGGCTTCTTCTTGCATACCCGCGATATTGAGCAGTGGATTCGAGAAGGCAGAAAGGCGCAGCCAAAGAGCACAGCCGAGTTGCACAAGCTGCTCAAAGCGGATCTTGTCTCAATATGGGACGCGAATTTGTACAAGGATATGCCAAGTCTGAAGCGACATCTGGAGACTGAATGGAAAGCAGACATTCAGCGCAGACAACAGTCAGAAAGGAATGAGCACCAGCAAGGGCAAAGCACAAAGATGATATCAACGGCTGAAGTGATACGACTTTGTTGATATTGCGCTACAATACAACTCGTTCGCAATGTGGTAAAAGAAATTGTTCAGCATTATTGCTCGGGATTGAACTGTGTTGGGAAAAGAAGAGATGTAAAGGGTGAGGAGCATGGCGAGCCTGATAGTCTTGTCTGGACTTCCGAGCCGCAAGTGCTACCACGAGCCTTGTGAAGTACTGTAAAATGATATTCTATGCAACGGAAGGCATGGCGCCTTTGATCAAGTTCGTCCGCGAATGGCTTCCGTGTAGTGCTCGCAGCAGTGGCTTTGGACTGCCGCGTGCCGTGTCGTGCTCGCTACCGAAGCCGTTGCTGCCCACGCTAGCGCCGGCGCCGCCTTGCGCGCCTCCGCCAGGGAGGGACTGGATGAGCGAAGGCGAGGTCTGTGGCAAGTCGCTGACTTGCGAGGTGCTAGGGACGTAGCTGAGCTTCAGCGACCTGGCCTGTCCGACGGGCGCCGGCGACGACGGCTGCGAGCCAGCATCGATGAGCGCCGCAAAGGACTCGGAGCCGTTGGACATGAGCCGCGGCGTTCCGGGCAAAGAACCCAAGCCATCGCGTCCAGGGCCAGTCCCGCTGCTGCCACCGCACATGAACGTCGAGCCAGGGAAGCGCGGGCCTTCAGCGCTGGCCGAGGGTCGAGGGCTGATGGACGCGGGGTCGACAACGACGTCGCGGAGGGCAGAGACCGAGCCGCTGGACGCGAGGCCAGAAGTTCCTTCGCGCCTCGTTTTGCCAAAGAAGCTACTGCCGCTGGCGCTGGCACTGCCGGTGCTGTACCTCCCATCTGCGCTGTGCCTATCCTCCAAGTCGATCGACTGGTCAGCTGACTTAAGGTGGAACTCAAATTGGTGCGATGCGCCGCGCCCCGCTTCAGCGAGCGCAGCTGCGTGTGCTGCATGCACGTCCGCGAGGGTTGGCAGGTCCAGCGACGCTGCCGTTGCAGGGGGCGGCGCTCGCCGCCTCACCGCGCCCGCGCCGGGTCCCAATATCCCCGCATTCCTCTCCCAGTCCTTGTCCCGCGACGGCGCACCAAACTCCTGGCGCCGCTTCCCGGTCGACTTGAAGCTGGCCGGCGGGGGTGAAAGCGTATCTGTCGAGCGCGGCGCGATGCCGAGAGTCGGTGTGCTGGGAACGGAATCGGACACGAGGAGGCCGGTGCGGATTGTTTCTTGTTGTAATGGGTGATGGCTAGGTGTCACTGCTGCTGCTGATGGCGCAGAACTTGCCGCAGCGCCCGCTGCCGAGCTGCCCTCCTCGGCATTGCTGCTAGCAGCTTCGGTGAGTGGGTCGAGAAGCACCGGCTCTTGCTGCTGATCTGAAGCGGTCTGATGCGCCTCGTCCTCGCTGAGATGCACCTGCAGCGCAGGCAGCGGCGTTGTTGCAGGCGCGCCGGCAAAGCACGGATTCTGATCTAAATCTGACCCTAGCTCTACGCCCATGCCGACGCCGACTGCTGATGGCCCTGCTTCCTCCGCACCAGCAGCGCCGCCGCCGCCGCCAACAGCGTACTGAGCGTAAAACCCAGGGTCTTGGTTGGCAGGTAGGCCGACCTGGAACCCAGCGTCCTCCCACGCCCTGATACTGCGGTCCGCCCACGCCTCGAGGACAGGCCAGCCCTTATAGTCGCCATGCAGCTTGAAGCCGGCGTGTCCGTCGCCGCCGCGGTCGCCGCCGCCTTTGCCGCCGCCGCCGCCGCCGCCAAAGTAGTTCTCGTAGCCGATGGCGTCCTCGTCGTCCTCGCTGCCGGTAGACGTATCGTCGAGCGTCCACAGCTCACCCGCCTCCAGCTCTTCGGCAAAGTGCTGTAGGAAGCGGCCCCAACCGCCCTCGCCTTCGCCGCGCCACAGAACGACCTTGGTGTCAAAGTCGCGGCCAAAGACAATCACTTGACCCGGGAGGCCGCCACTGCGAGGACTTTGCTGCTGTTGTTTAGGCGTCGGAGTCGCCGTGGCTGTTGCCGTCGTGTCTCTGTCGCCGTTGACATTGGCATCGAGGCAGCCGTTGGCAATGCGCGTCGCGAGGCCATCGACGGCAGTGCGATCTATGCCGCCGACGTTTTCATCGCCGATCTCGTAAGGATTCGGGGGGTTGAGGTCCACGCCGATGTAGTTACCTACCCGATCCGAGATGAGGGGGATCCATCCACGGTCGCTGTACTCGTTGCGGACCCAGCCGTCGGGGCAGCTGGTCATGTTGCCGCGCACATCGACACTGGCGCCCGTCTCAGGGTCATCGTCTACGCTGCGCCAGAAACCCCACTCCTGGAGGCTCTGCTCAAGGGAGAGCATCGTCATGCCGAAGAAGAGGCCTTCGGTGCAGCTGCCGCCGCCGCTGCTGTTTGCGTAGCTCTCCAGCTCCTGGCCGTTATGCAGGAGGAAGCTCTCGCGCACCGAGGGCGGCAGTGCGAAGCCGATTTGCTCCTCAAACTCGTCGATCTCCGCCTCGAGCGCGGGATAGTTGACCGTGTCCCACAACTCCGGGTACTGCTTGCGGCACCACGACCGAATGCGTCGCCACGTGTGCCGCAGCGGCGGGTAGGCCGAAGAGGGCATGTTGGACGACACGGCCGATCCAGCGCCTAAGCCGGCAGCACCGCCTGCGCCGGCGGCTGCGATGCTGAAGCCTGCGCCAGGAAGCGCGACACCGAAACTGGAGCGCAAGCGCGCGAAGCTGCTGCTGGAGGTCACGGCGACGGATGCGGAGTACGGGCCATGCTGGACGAGGTTGGAGCTAGATGCGTTGGGGTTGTGCACATTGGTGAACTCGGCGAGACTCGCGTTGGCGGTCCCTGCGATCGCCGGCATGTACGGCCCGCCGGCTGTGTGGCCCGGCAGCGAAGGCGGGTAAGCCGCTGCTGCGCCTGAGCCGCCGTTCATGAACATCGACGAGGACGGGCCGCCGCCGTAGTGTGTATACGGAAGGGACCAGTCCTCGCCAATACCGCCGCCGCTTCCGCTGCCAAATGCAGAGCCAAAGGCGGTCCGCCTAGGCAGCTGCTTGGACTTGCTCGCGCTGCGCGTGCCGGAGGAGGAAGCAGAAACACCGCCGAAGAGGGAAGCGATGGTGGAGAAGAGGGATGGGCCGGTAGATGAGCTCGTCATCGCGTCTTTCTCGCTGCGAAGAACGCTTTGCAAAGGCCGAGTTCCAGCACGTCTCAGTTCATACAAGCTACCAGGTCTCGAGGGAGAGGAGAGTGATGAGTATCACCTTTTTGCGCAGCTAGCTTCGGCGCCGAAGCGATGCCAGCGTTTGGACCTCTGCCTTGCACGGATCGGTGCAAGACCTGGCGCCGCGGCACGCAGCAGCTATTTGTTGTGCTACCACTAGCTTTGTTTGGCGATGGAATGGCAAAGATCCCGTGTGCGTCTTCTGCGAGCAGAAGAAATTCGACGTGTCGCAAAAGCAAGTGGAGGGAATAACGTCGGGGAGAACAAAAGAGTTAGCTTGATGCTTCGTTACAGTTCAGCCCTGTGTGTGCTGAAGGACGGGCATCCCAGAATGTGCATCGCATCAGAGTTTTCATTCTTCCTCCGCTCTTGCATTCCTCTGTTCCTCAGCTCCCTGCTTTCGTTGCCCGACAAGCAATGCAGCAACAGCAGCCTCTCGTCTTGGAGGACCGAAACCTGAGCGCAAGATCCTGCAACGGTGCGTGCACATCGTTGCGTTCCACACGCCTTTGCCCGGGGTAGGAAAGCAGCCTCTAGCGCTCCTACTCACCAATAGCAGGAGAACGCTTTGGCAGCTGAGAAGATGAGACCTTGCGGGAATCGAGTTGGGGAGGGGGGGGGGGAGGCCGGGTGTGAGAACGGCGTCGGGGAATCGAGCGAGAGGGGAGGGAGTCCGGCAGGTGTCCGAGCTGCAGGATGCACCTTTCCTGGCTCGATCTGATATGGCCTATGCGGGCGTGTGATGATGTAAGTATGTATGTATGGCAGAAAACGCGAACGGGACCTTCGTTCCGTAGGGACCGGTGCGCACGATCAAGACGATGATGGGGATGAGGGTGTAGTGTTGCGTGTCGTCGTCGCGGCGAGTCTCCTCCGTCCCGGTCAAAGGTTTCTCTGCGCTCGCTCTCTCGCTCTCAAACACAGCGGGTGTACGCTGTCGATGCAGGTAAACAGAGCGGGTTGGTCTGGAAAGTTGCGATGCGATGAGACCACACCGGGATGGAGGGAGGGTGCGAAAGGTGGTGGTGGTGATGGTTGATGGGTGGATTGGTGTAGCTGGCCGCCAAACGAACATGCGCTTCGCTCCCAGCTGTCGCCCGCCCCCAGGCTCACACAGGCGCAGTGCCCATATTCACCTCCATGTCCCACACGCGCGCCCACACCCAGCAAGCAGCCAGCCAGCTGGCCAGGACAACAGTGCATATGTAGGACATGCATCGCAACAAGCAGCGCTTCCAAATGCCCCGCGTGCAAGGATGGCATTGCTTATTCAGGAAAACCATTTAGTCTGCCGCTCGAGCAGCGAGGGCAACGCCTGCTCGCTGCGTCCCATATTGCATGCTTCAGTTTCGACCTCCGTCTGACCTCCCTAGCTGCAGCTGTAGCGTCATCCTATCCACCCACGGTCGCATGTATGGATGGAAGTGTCCTTGTCCACGTCCCGTCCTTGTGGGGGGGGGTTCGCAACCCTAGAAAAGGACAACGGCTCGATCGGCCGGCTTTGGGCGGTTGCACCGAATCTGGGGACTCTTTCTTTTGTTCCAAGAGATATTCTGCCACCAAACTAAAAAGAAAGAACGCCACCATCTTATCACCGTCACCGTTTGGTTTTCTTTTGGGCTTGTCAGTGGAGAAAAACGCTTGGCGTGACCATTGCGACTTCCCCCGTCCATCTGGCTAAAGACGCTGCGAACGGTACGCGGAAGAGACGTCTAAGGGGGCGGGGCGAAGGAACGGGCGAACATAATTGAACACCAAAGGCTTGCCACCTGTGCAAGCCAACCCGGAACTGGTAGCTCATCTGATCCCATCTCATTCCATCCCAGCTTGACGTGTCGCACCCGCGCAACGATGGCCTTCCCAGCACCCCAGCCAGGGGCATCGCTCCTCCTCGCGCACCGTATGCATCAGTCGGGTCCTCTAGCAGTAGACTCGCCAAGGTTGCCACCAGAGGCAGGCTATTCACGACGCACAGTGCTCATCATCGGCACGTCGCGCCTGGCCGCTTCGCGCCTCTATGCCTGCGCCGAGGCCGGGGCGTGGCCCGTCGTCGTCGCTCCGCCAGCGCCAGAAGCCAAGCTCGGAGCAGCTGCAGCCGGGCGGTCCGACGAGGATATGGACACAGCAGATGTTGCAGAGGAGATCAAGCACCGCGTGCACGCTGGCGAATGCAGCTTCCTCTCTCTCGGTGCCACTCGAGCGCGTCGGCGTTTTTCGCGCTCGAGCTTACTGCAGCAGCAGCAGCAAGAGCAAGGGCAAGAGCAGCAGAGCATTTTCGACACTGATGAAGACGGAAGAGGAGGAGGAGAGGAAGCGCTATGGACAAAGCTACTCGATGCCCTCGACCGCATTCCTGCACCCACGAATGCGGATGGGCTCGATCAGAAGCAGCTGGCAGATGACTATACGGCTAGCATCCATGCAGAGCTTTGCTCCTCCGATGAGGCCTCGTGCCGGCAGCCATCCTCGTCACCGGACTCAGCCCTTCCCCCGCAGATCTTCGCAGCGTGCATCACGAACACCTTGCACACTTCCTCCACCCCTCCCCCTACGTGGCATCCCAACGCCAGCGCCGAAAGCATCCTTGGAGACGGTAGCAGCACTATGCTGCGGCAAGCGCACCTGCTCACGCGCCTCTGCCGCGCACGCCGCATCCCGCTGACAGTCGCGGATCATCCAGAGCTGTGCGATTTTAGTTTCCCTGCCACGCACCGCTTTGCGCTCTCCGCAGTAGCACCGGCGGTAGCTCATGACACGGATTCGCTGTCCACGCCCACACGCCCGCGCGCATCGTGCCTGCAGATCGCCGTGACAACCAACGGGAAAGGCTGTCGTCTGGCTGGGCGCATCCGCCGCGAAGTCGTCACGCTCCTCCCGCGCAACGTCGCCGACGCCGTCGAGAACGTCGGCATGCTCCGCGCTCTCGCCAAGGACCACGATCAGGTCCAGCAGCGCGGTCGCAGGGGCAGCGGTAGTCGCAGTCGTGGGGGCGTAAGTGGTAACAGCAGACGGGGGGCCGCCGAAGCTTCAGGGTCGGACTTGTGTGCGCTGCAAGAGGACGACGAGAGCTTCGACCCGGTGCCACTCAACCTGCCCGTCGCGCAGCTCTGCTCAACCGCTGCCGACCCGTCGGGCAGCTACTGCTCTGCTGTCCTAGTACGCGCGCGGCAGCGGGGGGATGCGCAGCGCGAAGAAGCAGAGCGTGACGAGAGGACGCGCCGGCGCATGCGCTGGGTGGCGCAGATGAGCGAGTACTGGCCCATCGACTACCTCGGCAACCTCAACCGCAAGCGCATGGTCGCGTTGCTCGACGAGTACCACGAGCGCGAAGAGCAAGGCACACCTGGAGCGCAAAAGGCTAAGCAAGGACCAGGATACGGAGACAAGGGCGAAGCTGCAAGAAAGGCTGCGTTTTCGGCTAATGGGTCACACGGTGAAGAAGGCGTCACAGGAGCAGATGAAAATTCCAGTCGAGGGAGGTCTGCTCGCTCTGTCCCAAAGGCAGATGAAGACGAGGCCGAAGCGGGCCAAGTGGGGATTAGCGCCGGCGGCTCGTGGGCGCATCGGCGCCCGTCACAGCATTCGCTCATCATCCCACCTCCGCCACCGCAGCCGCCGTCCGCGAAGGGCCACATCTACATTCTCGGTTCGGGGCCGGGGCATCCGGCACTGCTGACGCTTTTCGCACACAGCCTCCTGACATCGCCCGAGACGCATCTGGTGCTTTCCGACAAGCTGGTCCCCTCCGCGATCCTCTCGCTCATCCCGCCGACGACTCCACTGGTCATTGCACGCAAGTTCCCTGGCAACGCTGAGGGCGCGCAGTCCGAGCTGATCGCGCTCGCACTCAAGGCCGCTGTGCACGAGGGCAAGACGGTCGTTCGGCTCAAGCAAGGAGATCCGTTCGTGTACGGCCGCGGCGGAGAGGAGGTGCTCGCGTTCCGCAAGGCCGGCATCGAGAGCACCGTCGTGCCGGGTATCAGCAGCGCTCTCGCTGCGCCGGCCATGCTTGGCATCGCCGTCACGCAGCGCGGCGCTGCAGACAGCTTGGTCCTCTGCACTGGCGTCGGCAGGGGAGGCAAAAAGGTCAAGTTGCCCGGCTACGAGCGCGGATGCAGCCTCGTCATTCTCATGGGCGTCGCACGGCTGCAAGCCGTCGTTGACATCCTCACACGGCCAGCTGGTCGTTCCCCATCCACGCACGAAGCGCAGCAGGACCCTGATCGCGATGGCGCGCCTTTCCCGCCGTACCTCCCCATCGCAATTGTCGAGAGAGCGTCCTCGGCGGATCAGCGTGTCATCGCGAGTACGCTCGAAGGCATCGTCGCAGCCATCGAGCATGTAGGCGAGCAGCGGCCACCCGGCATGATTTTAATCGGCTGGACGGTCCTCGCGCTCGAGGGAGAGGGCGATACGACCGTATTAGATGACGCAGCCGAGCTTGCTGACGCTGTAACGGTGGGCGCGGATGGTGATGATGATAACATAGCAAACGCCCAGCATGAAGACCATGCCAGGCTGACGCGCGAGCATGCAGAGCAGGAGCTCAGCCAGCGCGATCTTGCGCGCGTCGCCAGATGGCTCAATGGCCGCAGGCATATCGTCCGCGAAGGGCTGGACCAGCCGTACATGGACGCATTGCGGCAAGCCAAAGCGCTGCAACTGGCACCCATTCACAGCGCAGAGGGCACACCGCGCGCGCGCAGTCCGGTGAGGGGCAAGGCAGCGCCGGTAGCACCCGCGATGACCGAGCAAGGAGTCGCTCAGATCGCCGATGCCGTCGGCATGCGCAGTCAGCATGGTTGGGCAGAGGGCCGCTACCGCGGCGCAGCACCGCAGGGTGGCTGGACGCCTGACGAAGATCCTAACCGGCCCGCCGCAGACATGGCGCGCTACGCTGCTGATCTGGATATCCCCAACACTTTGAGGGAACGTTGAACTCTTTGTTCAATCGATGTTTCGCATAAAGCCAGGAACCGCACACGCAAGCACACACACACATATATACAAACTGCATTGCACCGTTGTAATTACCCCACCTCAGTTCCGTCTGGACCCGCCTGAACTTGCTTTGGCCCTGCTGAGATACGAGCTCATTGCGGCCTGATCCTGAAGGATCATCTTGTTCGCGATGCAGCCCATGTTAGAGCTTACCGATGCCGATGATGCAGAGGGCACCATGCCCGGACTGCTGCCAATCGAGTCTTCGCGCACCGGCTGCGGCAGCGGGCCGCTGTGCTTCATAGGCGTACTTGGGTCCGCTTGACGCGTATTGGGCGTCAGGGGATACGGGTTGAGTTGAGGTCGAGCTATCCCCAGCGGAAGGGGCGGCACGGAGCCTGTGTCGGAGATGCTGCCCGAACGCGCTGCAAAGCCGCGAGGAGAGGAAGTCGATGGCTGCCATTGGGGCTGAAAGAAAGGCGAGTTGCCGCTGAACGTCGAGCTGCTCCCCCCGCCGCCGCCGCTGCCGGCCTGGCTAGCAGGAGTTTGATGCGCTGCATTGGGCAGTGCGGTACCAAGTAGCCGCTCGACCTTGGGCGGCATTGCGGCGTCAGAATTGCTGCTCTTGCGACTTAAAGAGCCACCGTGCGAAAAGGAGCCCATCTCTTCGAGGTCATCCTCGTACAGCACGCTGTCGTCGAACATGCGCGGCGAAGTATTTGAGCCCTGTCCCTGCGTGTGTGTCCGAAGTTGCGCCAAGCCGAGGTCCTCAGTGCTGGCGCCCGAGTGGTTCGACGACGCCGCGCGCCAGCGGCGTCGGCGCAGCTCGTGCTGCACGCGCCCAAAGGCTTCCAGCGCGGCTTTGACGCTGTGCGAGTAGGCAAAGTCCGCGGGTGTGAAGCCGGCGGTGTTTTTAACGGCGAAGGCGCAGCCACGCTCGATCAGCAGCTGCACCACGGTCAAATGCCCCCAAGCAGAGGCGCTGTGGGTTGCATTTTGCATATTGGTCAGCGATACACTTTACGTTGCAGCATCGCACGATTACACCGTGGAATCGTTTCAGCCCTCACAAGTGCAGCGCGGCGTTGCCTTCTCGATCTGGCATGTCGACCTCCGCGCCCAGATGCAGGAGAAGCTAGCGGCAAGTAGGAATCAACATCAATTCATGTCCATTACTCTTGTCAGGCGGCGGTGCGCCATTCATTCGCACCCTGATCACTTCCTCGTGGCCCTTGATAGATGCGAGATGCAGGGCTGTCTGGCCCAGGCTGGTGTTGCTCCAGTCGAGCAGGTCGATTCCACTGATGGTAGGATGGCTGATGTAGAGCTCGATGACATCGGGCCGATTGTGAAGCGCAGCGATAGTGACGATCGAATTGTTATCTGCGTCCTGTTAGCCATTTAGTGCAACTTGCTCACTATGAGCATGCTGCGACTTTTTGAGCACACTCTGCAGCACGCATTTCCACTCACGCGACTCAGCTCCTCTGCCTCATGGCCCATATCCAACAGCCATTGAATCAGCTCGATATCCGCACCGGACTCAATCGCAAGCGCAAGCGAGCACTTGGCGTCAAAGCTCCCAGCCGCAGCCGTGTGGTCAATGTTCTTGATATCAAACGGTTGCTGCGCAAGTGCCTTGTGCCGCAGTAGCGCTCGTTCTCGCACAGGCACATCCGCTTGTTTCGCCTCCTGCAGAGTGAGCACCGGAAGCTTTAGCGGCGATCGGCGTGGTGGCTGTGATTCTTTCCCGCTTGGCGATATTGTCCCCGACGCGGACGACGGTAAAGCTCGAACGGTGTGTGTCGACGGCCGCCGTGTCTCTAAGTCGAATTGCCGGTCGAGCCAATGCTGCTGCTGCTGCTCTGCTTCGAGGGCCGTGCTAGTGGAGAGGGCAATAGCCTTGGATGCAATTCGCTTGGCTAGCAGCAGGTCATTCTTGAGGACCGCCCTGCGAAAACGCTGCGAGAGACTCGTAGAGCTGGACGCCTGATGCTGCTGCGTCGTAACAGGCCAGCTGTGCGAGTAGATGGCCCATCGAGGGCCAGCGAACGTCGGGCCCAGATGGGAGGCACGGTGTTCTCCGGTCATCGTGTCGACGTGTGCCTGGAAGGGCAGGTTCAACATAGACGGCATGCTGCTGTAGGTTCGTCGCCAGTGACCGTGCTCAGCTTTTCAATTGCTATGAAACCCTCGCTGCCATCCGTGTACCATGCGTGCCGTTATACGCGCCCTTGTATTCATATGTATGTGTGCTCCCTTCAGCCTGGTGTAGCTAGTGTACGCCGCGTCGACTCTTTTGTCACTGCGTCGACTGACGCTACGCTACGGTCGCTTTGCTAAGCAAGTATGTAGCCTGTAACGACGATGCACACTCCACACCATCGTAATTTACACATCGCATCGTGCTCGAGTCTACTGAACCGTGGATGTGATCTGCGAATGACTATTCAATCTGCTCGTTCAGTCGCTGCAGACAGGAAACCAACGACTTTCGGCTGCAATCACCTCCCAACTCGGGCGCTTCGGATCCACGGCTATGGGTTGAGGGTCGAATCACTTTGGGAGGTTTTGCCTGAGCTCGCAAGTCGCTGCCGAGATTGCAAGGCTCCTTTGTTTGGACGACAGGCGATGGCGCTCTGCATCCTTCTTGCGACGCGACATATTAGGCCCATCTGGGCCGACCATGCATTTGAAGCGCATTACATCTGCCTCGTCTTGTATTGCATTACCATCGAGACCATCCAATGGCAAGGTAGTGACAAGAGAAAGAACATCGACGTAGCACGGCCGATGAAGAGGTTTCCATGTCAACTCAGCGTCTTGACGAACTTCGTCATGAATTGCCACAATCTCGGAGCCTCCTAGCGATTTGAAATTTCGCATATCTGCTCCATTTCCTCCGAGTTTGATCGGAAACAGGAGCCCGAGAGCTTTACTTCGACGGCCCTTAGCCTGCCTGGGCTGAATGGTCGTGCTGCATGATGTGAAATGTGTGAGAAATGTAAAAGTACATTGGGGGTTCACCTTGCAGGATTGGAATGGGAGTGGAGTGAAGCATTATATTCAGGGAGATGAAATAATGAAGCTTGAAAGCCAGGCTAGGGTATAGGGCTGGCTCGTCGAAGTTGGCTGATTCAAAGGCTTTGTGCACCCTGATCGAGGTCCCTGAGGTCTTGGTGAAGAGCTTTGGGGAAATCCACCTCCATCATCCTCGGATTTTGCGGCGGCGACCGAGGGAGTATGCTACGAGGTTTCTGCTTCTCTGTCGCATTTGCTGCCGCACTCGAGAAACGTTTGACGTTGTACGAACCTGGGAAAGGATGCAGCTTGCTGTTGCTGACGCAGTCGTAGTTTCTGCGCGAGATCGACCGCGCCTCGCTGTGCTCGTCGGGGATCCGGCTGATGCGCCGTTGCTGCGGCTGCGCGAAGCCTGCGCTCTGGAGCAGCGAAGGCGAATGTGGCGAAGCAGGTTTGAGAGTCGAGGAGACCACGTCGTTGCTGGAGGAGCTGAACCCGCTAAACCAAGCGATGCTAGCACCCAAGAGCATGAGCGAGTACGGCGCCTCGGCGAGCGTGCTAGCAAACGATGCTCCTAGAGACTGCTGCTGCTGGACCTTCTGTTGCTGCTGCTGCTGCTGAATGAGCATTCGTCTCAGAATCTCAATGTCAGACCCAGGTGGCATCTGCTTCTTCGCTCCACCCACGCTCGTGCCAGTGCTCGCGCCTAACGCCGTCTTCATCGAGTTGGCACTGTCCTGCCGCTGAGGCGACGCGGTAACGAGGCTGCTTCCTTCGGACGAGGAGGTCACCGGCGTAGAATACGCAGTCGCATTCGTGTTGGACGTCGATGGGGCCGCGATTGAGGACGCCATGGTGCTTGAGGAGAACGAACGCTGCTTCATCCTTCCTTTGAAGAGGTAGGAGTAGCTCGAGGATACTGAGGCGACAGACCGCCGTGGATCAGACAAGCCGCCGGCGCTTGTCGAGCGAGGAAGCTCAAGATCTAACGACACTATCGGCTCATTGTAGGGTGGGGCCGGAAGCACATTGATGTCATCCTGATGCGCCTGCGTGTGAGCCTGGTCGATCGATACGATGCTCTGTCTGGCACCAGGTGCAAGCGAGAGCGCCATCATATCAGCGCTGGCGAGCAGCAATATACTCATACGTGCGGCCTGCTGCATGGTGTATCTCTTGCGCGTGCCGTTGCCCACGCGCGATGGTGGCAAGGTGCCACTATTCATCAGTGCGTTGAGATCGCCCTGGGGTAATTCGGCATCAAGTGCTTCGGCGAGCATCTGCGCTAGGTCCTCGCTATCTTCGCTCGGCGGCGAGTCGTCGCCATCATCATCGTCGCGGTCTGCATTGCGAAGATCGGACCGTCCCTCATCATCCTCGAAGACATGCTCGGGGTTGGACGCAAGCACCCTGCTCGCGGTCTCGCTCCACTCCTCAACCTTAGGGTTTTGGTCTTCCGTCACTGAGCTCGGCACGGCACTGAACAGCTTGTTCCCCCCGCCAGCTTCGCGCTGTAGCATCTCGGCTTGCATCTTGCTAGCATTCAGCACAACCCCTGCAGAGTTATGCAAGGTGACGTGGTGCTCAAGTAACGCGCGCTTGAAGCGCTCGCGATCCTCGTGCTCATTTGCAGCCGACGGGGCTGAGCGCTTGTTGAATGCATTCGCACTCGCAATGTGGTCACTGCCACCACCTGCACTGGGGGACAAAGGGCAAGCGGGAAGACCAACGGGCGACGCGTCTGTAACCGAAGAAGACGTGGGCGCAAATGCTTGCGCATGCGAAAATGGGCCGCCGCTGCGCAGGCTGTTGTCTACCGCCGAAGAAAACTGCCGGAACGGCATAAAGGGTGACTCAAAGACTGATTTGGCCACCATCTCTGCACTTGTCTCAGGGTTGAGACAGGGCAGAACGGCGGATAACGCGACGCTCTTGGCGCGGACACGCTGCCGCTCGTGTTGATGCTGCTGCTGGTGCTGTCGATCTTGACCATTTTCCCTCGGGTGGTGCGACTTGTACTCGACGACGCTGCGGCTGCGAAAGCGCGTGACCACTTCGCGGCTGGTGCAATGCAGTGAGCCTCTCGCGCTGCCGTCACCACTGCTGCTGCTGCCGTCAAGCGGGCTGGTAGGGATCGACGATGATGAGAAGACATTTCCGTCTTCGCCATCATCGCCGTCGTTGAATGTGTGGGATTCGTGACCGAGACTGAGCAAAGCGGTGGAGAGCGAGTGATTCGTGAAGTTCGACATCGCGCCAGCACCCGCCGAGGGTCCTGCGTCCTCGTCAGTTGCGCTCATATGCGTCGAAGCGTGCTCATCGTCGAGCAAGGCAGATGGTGCTGTCAGCGTCGAGTCCCCCTCCTCCGCCGAATCGAGGCATGCGGGGGTTGCGAGAAGCTGAACACTGCCGAGCACGCGTGAAGCACTTGCGGTATGCTTGGCTTCTTCGCACTGTGCCTCTGACGCAAGCTCCAGTGGCCAAGCGGGTAAGAGCACGCCCGGGAAGCGCCTGTTGCGGAGCCAGTAGCCTGCGATCTTTTTGCCTGCATGTTGCTGTTGTTGCTGCTGCTCGCACGCTAGCTCCTCGACGCCGCCTGCTAGTACGCCACCCCCCCCTTGCGCCTCCTCGGCTGTCTCCGCTTGCGCCTGCTTCTCAGCGAGCGCCCGCGGCACACTGAGCGCCGCTGCAGCGCGCGCGATGGTGAACAAGCTACGCGGGACGAGCGTGCTGGCGACCATGCGCACAATACTCGCGGGCACCCATGCGGCCGTCTCGCCGAGGTCAGAGACCTGTGTGACTTTGATGCGCGGCAGCGTCGTCATCATTGGCGAGGGTGAAGGCGAGGACGCTGAAGATGGCGCTGAAGACGACGAGGGAACTTGGAGCGGGGGAAGCTCCTCGACCATGAAGCCGCCGATGTTCAGCTGGAAGCGGTTGTAGCCTTTCTGTGGCGGGTACGATGGGTCTTCAATCGAAGTTGAAACGGACAGGAGGCGGAGTGGCTGCTCTGATTCCGATGGGTGTGCAGATGAGGAAGGCAACCGCGCATCGACGGAGAGCAGGGTCATATCGCGCGCTTTGGCCACCATAAATCTATATTGGGTACAAAAGATTGCCGAGTCAGAAATCTTTCAAGACCGTCATGGCGACGAGGCCGACACTTACATGCCACCCATTCTGTATATCTCCACTCTAGCGCCAAGCGCTTCGGCTGCAGCCCGTTCCCTTGCGCGATCCTTTCCCGCTTGCTCTTGCAGCAGCTCTTCGCCAAGCCATCTGGCCGTCCAGCCGTGCTCACAGGTGCCGTCCCACAGCACGCGGTTGCCCGAGTGCGCCATGAGCGCCCAGAACTGCCGCACCGAGACGCCTACGAGAGTGGATGAGACGCTGAACAGGCTCTTCACTGTCGGCGTTGTGCCTGTGCTTGATGTACCGTCCCTACTCTGTGCTGAGGGCGCTTCGCTTCTTTCTTGTGAGCTGGCACGCACGACAATGTCGGTCGCGTGCGGCTCGGTTGAGCTTGCGTCAGGTTTGGCATTTGCGCTTGAGCTTGAGGACAGAGAGGAAGAGGAGTACGAGTAGAGCACGGTCCAATCCTCGATCGGCAGCAGTTGCGGCGTTGACGCTCCTGTTGATAGCGGGCTAGACGACGGCTGGTTCGCGCCGTGTGCCGCTCCCGCTCGAGAACGCAACCGACATGCACTGCACCGTCTTTGGCCAAACCATTCATCTCCCTCTATCGCCCCTTCCTTGAGCTTTTTTTTACCTCCCGCTTTCATCTCGTCCTCCTGAGCGGGAGCCTGGGTGGCAGCCACGCAATTGCAAGCGAATGCAAGACCACCTCCCCTTCGCTCTGCCTCTTTGGCGAGTGCTGGGTCGACGAGGTGCACGAATCGTAGTAGCAAGTCCTGCGCGCGTGCCGTCAGTCTTGGAGCAGCGCTGCCGCTGCCGTTCTCGGATGCGGCTGCATCCTCATTAAGCAGTAGTGCTGCTGCACCGGATGTTGGTGCGGGCGCTGAAGCTGAGCCAGGCGATGTTAGAGCTACATTGGACACCTTACTGAATCGCATTTTGGATTCCAGACTGGGACCACGTCCGCAAGCGCAGGACTTGTGATGTCTGCTTTTGGTGGTGGAGGACTTTGTCCTCTTCGGCGGCGAGTAGGGAAAGCTCCTTGTTGCACCTTGCCGTCGACACGGCCTGCACAGTTACAGCGAGAGTATGCCGAGTGAGGGTTCGAGATCTGATGGCGAAGAGCCGCTCGCCGTTGAATGTTGCCAATGCCTCAAGGAGGGTAACGCCTTCCTGACTCTCCAGCTACAACGTCTCGCTGCCTCGAGCAAAGTAGCGAGCCAGCGCTCAGCTCAAGTTTGAACAGCAACCACCATGCACCTGCTACGATGCGGTATGTGCGAGAACCGAGCGCTCGTCGACATGCACATCACGTCACAGCACAGCACATAACAGCACAGTACAGCACAGCACACCGTAGCGTAGCATACCCAACTGTTGCTACATCACAGACCATATGAAACGCCTTGCAATCATCATTCATCGTCCAGATGATAGTTGTGCCCCTGAGCTTGCTGAGCACGCAGCGTTCTGTCGCTGCTGAGACTGAGTTCAGCTTTGCCGCGGAAATTGAGGGATCGTGAATGTATTACGTAAGCAGAACGAATCTCGCGATGTATCCATTGGCCTCTGGTTCATAAGTGGGCACTGCACCACTCTTCCCCGGACCACAGGTTTGCCTTGTTCCTGCCTGCAGAAGGTTACAGACCACCAAGGAGCGAGCCCAGCCACGATCCACATCCGACCAAGAGGGACAAGCATCCTTCACCATCACCATCAGAGTCCAGATGCATTCGTCCATTCATTCATTCATGCATTCATTCAGGCAGCCACTCAACTACCCAGCCAACACAGGCAAGACGAAGAGGCGGCCATAGAACATCAAGCATGAGCCAGGCATCGTGCCACTCGCAGAAGCCCACCACCGCACGGCTATACACACTGCCACGTTGGAGCGCTATCCCGGAGATCATGCCGGAGTCTGGAGTCTGCAACAAGCCGCAGCAGCGGTATCTTCGCGACGGAGGACGCACTCTGCGCGCACTCGTGCACGGAAGGAAGATATGCCGTTGCGGTCGCTTGTCACTGTTGAGTCCTGCCCATGCGTGACGGTGGGTGATGTGGGTGCAGGTCTACGATGCCAACGCAAGCAATATGCATCCACCCCCCTCCCCCCCGCACACCACGCACCTTTGCAGTTTCACGGGTAAATGTTCATTAAAATCGGTGGCCATCTGCATGTGCTTGCATAATTTACAACAGCGAGTTGGTGTGTCCTGAATTTTGGGCCTGACGCTGCCTGCTCACATGGACGCGCGCCGCTTCCTGATGATGCGGGCGCTTTCAAATCTCGGCCCAGCCGGTGCCAGTATTGCGCTCGCCGCTGACGACAGTGAGCAAAAACACAAGCAGGTTCGCGCCAAAGCCCATCGAGAAGCCGCGGTAAAGGCCCCCGAGGCCGCCCAGCGAGCTGTGTCCGCTCGGCGCCAGGATCTGCGAACGGGCCAACCCCATCTCCAGTGCGCCGTCGCCGCCCGCGCCGGACGCCGTGCTTCCCTCACGTGTATGCACGCCAGCAGAATCGTCCGCGCTTCCCGAAAGACCGGGCCGGGCTTTGACTTTGGCTTTTGGCGAGATAGTCGTCTCCTCCGTCACGATCCTGTACAGCGCATCGATAACGCCGGCGTACGCCTCCGGGCGTGTCTCGACGCATGTACGGAGCCCTTTGATGCCGATACGACTGCCGCTGCCGCTGTGACTGCCGATGCTACTGTTAGATTGTTGCGCATCGACGCCACCTTGTCCCCCAGAGTGCGTACGCGACGCCGCAGACTGTGTCGTTGGCATCTCGGTTCCATCTGCGCCCAGCTTGACCACTAAACTGCTTCCAAACTTCGTCTGCGGCTTCTTGCCCCACTCCGCGCGCGCCTGCACCTGCAGTCGCCGGCGGACCGTCTCGATCGGTAGTGTGAGTCCGAGGCCAATCGTGCTGACAATCAGCTCCCATAACGCATACAGCACAGGACTGCTGTTCGGGTCGACCCGCAAATAGTGGTCGATGAACAGCGGCGTGGCAAGCGAGATAAAGGGACGGAAGGTGTAATCAAGGATTGTGGGGACGAGCAGATGTGGGTGCAAGTACGTCGTCTTCCATCCGCCTTCCTCCTCGAGCACTTGGACTAGCGCATCGTACGGCCCTCGATATTTGCGATGGCGCGGAAGCGTGGACTGCGCAATGAGGCGCGTGCGCACCAAGTCAAGAGGTGAGACAAGCACGCCAGTGATGAGGTGCGAGGCGAAGATCACCGACAGCGTCCGCCATGGCTTCGGCGTGTAAGGCAGTGGCAGGAGCGATTTCGAGCCGGGTACGAATACGGAGAGGAACGAACTGAGCATCGGCTGCACGGTACCCGCTACGAGATCAAGCACAAATGTTGTGAATGATCCTGGAAGGGAGAGCAAGCCTAAGTATGTGGGTGGCAAGGCTCAAGGGAGGTGAACACCCTGTGGAGAGCTACGCACCTTTCCACAAACCAAGCCATCCTTCGCGTCCCCGTGCAACCGCCTTGATCATCTCCCATACGCCGCCCGTAAAGACGACGGGCATGACAAACTCGGGCCGCGTGCCCTCATCGAACATATTCTTTCGCATGACGTAGCCTGTCTGATCTGTCGCCTTTCGCCGTGTGCCACTAACGCCTTGATGGGAGCTGGACGCAAAGGAGCGCTGCGGTCGTGATGATAGGTCGTTGAAGTATTTCTCTGCATCTTCTTCGTCCGAAAGCTGTCAAGCGCAAGTAGATGTGGAGCACATCAGCGACGGAAGAGATAGTGCTGGTCACAGATTCACTTGCCTCGTCATCTTCCCCGCCAAAGTCCTTGCCCTCTAACTCCCCCCAATCGCCTTCGGCCTCTGGTAGAAGCTCTGTCGGGCTGCCTCCTTCGTACATGTCTTCTGGTTCATCTACATTGTTCATGTCTGTCTCCCTCGGCGCGACCATTCCCGCCTCACTGAGTCTGCGTCGTTTCATCCTTCCTTCGTCTCCCCAAACCTGCGTTCCGTTTTCGTCTGTTACGCTTGCCTTGGCTGAGCGGGCTTTGCGGTTGGATGCGAGAACGCCCTGTTGTTGTGCCCTGGCGCCAGCTCGAATGGTGTGTTTGACCCACACGTCTTCTCTCGGTGCCCATTGGATCTGTAGCAGAAGCTTGCCTACTTCGAAAGGCATGGCGAGCAGCGTGGACGCATACTGCAGTCCTCCGGCTACGAGCAGCGCCTTACCGATCTGGGTGAGCGACCTACGATCTTGCAGTCCACCACCAGACGGCGGACTGGCGCCAGAGCCTGAGCCGGCCGCTGCTGCTGCGAGCAAATCCTCGTCACTCGATCCGTCAAAGTATCGATTGTGCGCTGCTGCGGGTGGACCCGCGCCTAAGTGACTCTTCCCGGTGCTGCCTCGCGTCCCTGATACCGCACTCGATACCCCGGATGCAGATGCTGATGAACCTGCCTTGGAGCCTGTTGATGAGCCGCTGGATGACACATTCGTGGTACTGAATCGTGGCGCTGAGACGACAAATGCATCCTCGCGAGGCGTATAGTATGGTCGAAAGGGGTGGCCGTCCCCGGGCCCAGCTTTGGAATACGGGCGATCGGTTGAGCTAGCCATGATCTGCGCTGATGCCGATACTGCTGCTGCGAATTATCTATGGCCTGTGCTCATGTGGTATGCCCAAGAGTCATTGCTGGTTCTGCAGTTTGTCATGGATGATGAAGGTGGTCAAACGATATCAAGCACTGGTCTCGAGGTGCGTACCCAGTCCAAGAAAAGCGGGTCTCGGTGTGGACTCAGCGTGTGGTGACTTGGTGCGTCCCTTGGAGGAAGATAATGCCCTTTGATGGCCCTCGTTCTCTTTCCATGTTCTGCCCTCACCGTGAGTGCCGACTCTACACACGTCACCAACAACTTCACGGGCCAAGGCTCTGTACTCTTCAGAACAACGAAAACGCCTCTGCGAGAAGAAGATTCAACGTGGACCCAAGGAAAGCAGCCGAGCCACTATCACTTACCGACCTATGTCCGATCTCTTGCCCGATTGGCTGCAGCCGGCGGCGCTGCGACGATTTTCCAACCAAGACAAGGGTGAATGTAGCTCACACTATTCACTGGCATCGCGGAGCCGGTCGCCGTCGGACGGTCTATCTGTAGCAGAGGCGGGCGAGTATGAGCCAAACGCATCGAATGCAATGATTTCGCCACGGCCTCCGCCGCCGGTGCTATGCACATCAACGCACGCGCGAGGCGATCCAAACACCTTACCGCCCCATTTCGTCACGCTGCCAGCCAGTTCTTTTACCCTGGGCTTTGTTACTGGCCTCTACACTTCAGCTAACCGAGCGAGCCTAGTGTTCATGGCCGAGAACGCGCATCGAAGGCCCGAGACCGTCCAAGGATGGTACTTCTACAATAAGACAAAGGTGGATCTGTTCAAATATAAGAAGTGCTACTCGTATCCCAGCCCCTCATTCTCACATTTTCACCGTGATCCTGCGCTTTTTCCCCCGCAGAACTACAAGGTACTCCTCGCCGGTGCCAAAGGAGGCCTCGCAACGGGCCTGAGGCTCTCGGCCTGGGTCACTGCTTTTATGGCTCTAGACGAAGCTTTCGGAGCTGGGCGGCTATCCTTGGCCAATTATGTCCAACAACTACGAGTTGAGCGACAGTACAGGCGTCGGAGACTGCAACTCGAGCGAAGTCGAACAGGCGGTACTGCGGAGCTCGCCTCGCAGCCTCCCACGCTCAGCCTGGAAGAAACTGCTATGGAAGCACTACAGGCGAGCTTGGAAAGTATGCGCGGGATTGCGAGCGGAGGAACCACCAGCCCGGACACACTACCACCTGGGATAGGCTACCCCCTTG
Source organism: Tilletiaria anomala UBC 951 (assembly GCF_000711695.1). NCBI lineage: Eukaryota > Fungi > Basidiomycota > Exobasidiomycetes > Georgefischeriales > Tilletiariaceae > Tilletiaria > Tilletiaria anomala. Next base: position 114,097 of record NW_013546976.1, read on the forward strand.
CGACATACAACACAGACGAAGATTTGAAGCACCTGGAGCAGTTACAGTCTCAAGGGGTGCAGAGTGTGACATACGTTACCTCAGCAGACGTGAAGAAGCTCGAGCTGCCGCAGTTTCAAGACCATCTTGAATCTACGGAACGTGGCCAAATGCCACAAAATGTGCCCTGGTGGAGCGAAGCCGCGTGGTATCAACGACAGGCTGTCGGCGGGAAATGGATCGATGGTACGCTAGCGGGATGCGTGACTGCTTTCGCAGCCGTCGCTCTGTGTGAGTGTAAGCCATTGCGTCTTCTTCTGGTGGCAGGCATCTGATCCGGATGCGTTCCTCCTTTGATGTCGTTGTGCCTCAAGGCCGAATACCACCGCCTACATCAATCAGAGCCATTAGTCTTGGAGCTGTCGCCGGAGCCACGATGGGGGCTTTGCGGGAAGCACAGATGCGGCTGCGCGAGTCGAAGCTCTACGATCATGCAACATAGCCTTTCGAAAGGAGACATATTTTCCACTCTTGCAGATGCATTTCGCCTGCTTGCACCACTTCTGCGCAGTCGATACAATCTGCTTTGCGACATCCTCCAAGAGCTTGGCCACATCTTTGAACCGATCCCCGTCATTTTGGTCCTCCCCGACTGCCTTTGTTGTGAAGGTGTCAATCTTTGCGCGCGCGATGCAAACGGACGAGAGCGTGGTGTGGCGGCCGGGGCCGTCAGCCAGCATTTGTACCGCATTGGAGGCTTGTACGCCACGCTGCGACGCCAGGGCTTGGTCTGAAGTTAGGGTCAGTATGGGAATACGGCGCTGGGTCAAATGCGAGCGCATGGGAAAATGCGACATGCTGCTCTTGCGGAGTGCTTCCCGAAACGACAACATGCTTAACTGTCCGAGCGAGCGTCAAAGCCCGAGCATAGGCTATGTGTCAAGCCGTACGTAGCACCGATATTGTGTCCAAGTCAATAGCTGAGCCCTAGCGCTCCTTGTTGCGTCTTAGGCCACAGGCTGTGGAAGACCGCGATGAAGAGACACGGGTGCGCACCTCTGGATCTTTCGGGTTTTGCTTGCTTGACGGCGGGTAAATGAAGAGGTCGCATATCGCTCCTAGGTACGTGTACCGCACCGGATTAGGGTCGGCAGGATAGTAAAGCGTCTCGATGTCATATTCCAGTGCGCGAATACCCCTGAGAGCCAGCGCTTCTCAGGCGTGTGCAGACTCAGCTCCGAATCATGGATCGTCACGCGCGGAAGAATCTGGTGGTTATGGCGTTGGCCTTCTGCCCGCCATCCGTGTAGCCAGTAAGGCACGTCGTCTCGGCCACGCTCAAAGTGGTGGATACAGCTATCGACGGGTGTGTGCAGTGGAATAGAAAGGAAAGTAGTTATATATCCTATTCGAGGCATCAAAACAGCAAGGATCCGAGACGATGCAATGATGTGAAGTTGAAGGTGCGGGAGGTGGCGCAAGGGTGATGGCGACGTGCGGTATGTAATTTGCTCGCCTCGGCTTTCGCGGAGGGCGCCAAGCGGCAAGATCGGGCGTAACAAGAACTGGCTTAGTTGAGACGGTATTTGCATTGATTAACCGGAGGGCCTGCCTTTTCCCCGGATCTTGTGCGGGGAAAAGAGGTTGAATACCCTAACTCCGACGGTACTTTCGCCTGTCGTGGGCAGGAAAAGGCAAGAGTATTGCCGGAATTCGGGCGTTCTCGAGGACACGCTGACAACAACCAACAGGAAAGAATTGCCGGGCGCAACAGACACATGCAACGCTTTGACCTGGATCTTGTTCGTGGCGGTCTTTCTTGCACCTTGGCTGCCGCCTGCCCATGCTGAAGAGCTGAGATTTGGAATCGACACGCTGACCCTCTTCAGGTGGTATTGTATGCGGACGCCGTGCTCACGCCGACAAGCACGCGTTGCGCTCGAGGCGGGTTTTTCCTGTAAAGCGGACGCACACGGCGCTCCTGGGATGATATCGGATGCAAGACTGAAGACAAGGATAGCGTGGCGGATCTAAGCATAGTATAAGCCGCATCAAGATGGAGAACCAAGAAGACCGACTAGAAGGGCCTGCAGTATGGCAAGATCCAGCGCTGCACCGTTTTCATTCGCAGTCGCATTTTTCTCACCAACCTCATCCTACGTCTTCTCTGCCATCCCTGGACGCAACAGGTGATGGAGTCGTTGATGAACATCAAGAGGAGGAGGATGACTACATCTCTGGCATCGGAGCTTTTGACTTACAGGGAGATGCGCCGAATAATGACTTCACGCTTCGCTCGGCGCTGGTGGGTCTAGCAATCGGCGCGCTCATCTGCCTGACCAACACCTACTTCGGCCTCCAGAGTGGCTGGATCACCATGGCTTCGTTACAAGCAGCGCTGATCGGCTTTGGGGTGTTTAGGCTACTCGAATTACCCATAGAATTTTTCAGGCGCACGAGCAACCGCTTCTTCGCTGGCAACGACCGGTCACACTGGCAATGGCGCCGTTTCACGCCACAAGAAAACTGCGTAGTGCAAGCTACAGCGGTAGCCGTCGGTGGCATGCCACTCTCGGCAGGGCTCGTGGGAATCTTACCTGCGCTGGCTAAGCTAGACCCGAAGAAAGACGGTGCAGAGCCGATAGACCTAGGTTGGTGGAGACTGCTTGGTTGGACCGCCTCGTGCGCATATTTTGGTATCATGTTCGCCAGCCCGCTGAGGTTGCCGATGATCATCAAAGAGAAGTTGCGCTTTCCAAGCGGTACGGCGACAGCACAACTCATCAGCGTGCTCCATCGCAAACCGCTAGCGATAGGCGAGGGCATAGGAGGTGGCAGCGCATCCGTATCTACGCCCGCCGTCAATGGCCCACCAAGGAGCGCAAGGCGAGCGCATAGATCCTTACAACAATCGCACAGCTTTCCTGCAGAGCCGTCCGCAGATACCACCGCGCAGATGCCTTCTGAAGGTACAGAAGTCGTGAACGGCACATCTGGCTGGATTGCACTCTCCATCTCGTTTGCCCTCTCTGCGACATTCACGATCGTCTCCTTCTTCGTTCCTGTGCTTTACGCCATCCCAGTCTTTGACTTATTCTCACCGCACCACAACCTCGCCAGCAAATGGGGTTGGTGGTTCACCCCATCGTTTAGCTACATTGGCCAAGGTGTCATCATGGGACTACCGACTACTGTCAGCATGACTGCCGGCGCCTTTGTTGGGTGGGGCGTGCTGAGCCCGCTAGCAACCCATTTGGGTTGGGCCAAGGGGAATCCGTTGGATGGGGACGAAGGCGCAAAGGGTGTGTACCCCTGCGCTTCGGCTCGTGCATCACCTCTAGACTGACAGGAAGCTACTTTTGATTCAGGCTGGATTGTGTGGGTCTCGCTTGCTATCATGTGTAGCGAATCTATCATCGGCTTGATTACGCTTGGCGCCGCGCACGGCTTCGCTGATTTCCAAGCATGGTTCTCCGACCATTCGAAGCATGACGGCTACGCGCAGCTGCCCACATCTTCCAGAGATGCGGACAGCGCAGATGGCCATGGCGGAGAAGGCGCCTCGCTTCCGACCCTACACGACGAGTACGAGCCTCCCTCGCGCCTAGTGCCTGCGTCATGGACAGCATGGGGCTTGGCGATTTCAACTCCCGGGGCAATTGTACTCATTCACCTAGCTTTCGGCTCACAAGGGATTGCATGGTGGGCGACTTTTCTTGCCATTGTGCTATCCTCTTTCCTTGCAGTTCTCGCCGTCCGTTCACTCGGCGAGACAGACCTGAACCCCACCTCAGGACTTGGCAAGATCAGCCAACTGATTTTTGCGCTCATCCAACCGGGCAACGTCGTCGCGAACCTGATCGCTGGTGGAATTGCTGAGGCTGGAGCTATGCAGGCTGGTGACCTCATGCAGGACCTCAAGACGGGGCACCTCGTTGGTGCTTCTCCACGCTCGCAATTCTACGGCCAGATCCTCGGAAGCACATTCGGCATCTTTGTCTCAGTCTTTGCGTACAAACTCTACACGACTGCTTATGTCATCCCTGGGCCAGAGTTCCCGGCACCGACCGCGGCCATGTGGCTTAACCTCGCCCGCCTGGTTAACCACGGCCACCTACCCGATCACGTCGGTACGTTCATGATCGTCGCCGCAGCACTTTTCGCGGCTACGGGCATTGTGCGGACGCTAGCGAGGGCCAAGAAGATGACTGAGATGAATAACGCGCAGCAACAGCCGAGGTGGGTCGCGTTCGCCGACTACCTTCCGAGCGGCATCGCCTTTGCCGTTGGGATTCTCAACACGCCCAACTTCTCTATTGCGCGTCTCATTGGTGGTCTCATCGCTGCGTACCACGTGCGGCGCGGCCAGCAATCAACCACCACCTCTGCACGGAAGCCTAGTGCTTTAGACACTGCGCTACCCGGCTTCATGATTATTGTCGTCGCCTCTGGCTTCGTGCTCGGCGAAGGAGGCGCCTCGATTGCAAATCTGCTCATGAAGCAGGGCGGTGCGCAACCTCTCACTTGCTGGGGTTGCCGCGGGGGCTGCTCAGGATCGTGCGCGTAAAGTGCAGTCTGCATGTAGCCTACTTTCTAGCTTATTACATATACCTCATCAGCCGAATGGAGACAAAGAAAATCGAAAAGACTAAAAAACCCATTCAATTGCTTGCCTTATTCGACTTGTTGACACAACATCCTTCCCCGCGCGAGTTGCGCGTGGCACAGCTGTAATTCTAGTGGAATGGCAACGAGACTGGCGAGCAAAATACCGAAGGAATCTCCGACCTACATTCGGAAAGGAGTCAACGGGTAGAAATGAGGACGATGATCGGGGGGTGTTGTTGAGAAGAAATCGCGCTGGTACTCACGCCTACGCAGCCGATGCGGAACTCGTGCTCCTGTGCTGCTCTCGCCACAGCATCTTCGGGGTCTTCGCTTTCTTCCACATTCAAGTTATCTGCAGCAGAAGGTGTAGTTCCGATCTGATAGAAAACAGAGACGCTGTAAAACACAGTGGTGGAATGTAAGTTTGATCATTGGACCCTTATGTTGCCAAGGGCGGGGCGAAAGGAAACTGACTAGGAGTAACCACCAGCAAGCCCCTCAACGCATACGAGCACGATGCTAATGGGACTTGCAATACTTGCTCGGAACCAGCTGCAGAGGCTCTCTGTGGTCAAAATCACGAGAAGGAAGCCTTGTACAAAAGCAGGTGCCCATAGCCATGACTTGGGTATTGCAGGCAGTCGGAATACGGAGATCGATGAACGACTCAGAAAGACGAACGTCTGATACGTCAATTGGCTGTCGGAGTTGGTGTGTGCATGTCAGCAAGATATTTTTCAAGAGTAGGGAATACGAACTCACTAGAGTGGATAGTAGTCGCTGAGTTTTTTGATGATCAGCGAAAGTAGGGGATGTTCGCCCCCTTTGGGTAACGGATACAGAAGCGTTGGTGCCTATGTTTACGCACGAGGCGTGTCAGGGCTGTGAAACCATGATGGTGTCTTGGGCAAAAGAAGTGCTCACCACACCTTGGTTGATTGTGTACTCGAAAAAGTATACCATGACTAGGGGCAGAATGAATGTAAACAGCATTGGCCGCAGCAGGGTCATTTTGTTTGCAAAAGCGAGTTTGACCGTTTTGCGTGACGTGATGGTTTCGTTTTCCGCAAGCTGTACCGGATATTCATCTTCCTCTTGCTCGTTTAATGGCCCTTCGATGCCGACAGCCGCGTCTTCCTCTTCTCCTTCTACACCTGTGGGCACAGCAGCATAAGTTCCCCCCGTAGGGCCTGCACCTATTGCCTCTGGGGAAGGCAACACGAGCAGGTATGTTCCGATCATGAACCACGGTAAGATGCTCAGAATGCTCAATCCGAGTCTAACGCCGAGTGGACGAACAATCCACCAAGTCAATGCGCCAACAAGGCCCGCCGCCCCTGTCCCAGACGCGAACCAGCCAACACCATGGCCAGCTGAGCTCTTGTATCGCGTTGCAAGCTGCAAGTACGTCAGCTCTCCCAGGCCGCTAGAGAAGCTTGCGAGCGCAATCCCAGTGAGCCTGATCGTCAATTTTGGGAACATTGCGATCATCTGCGCACAGAATTTGTGAAAATGAAGTTCAGACTTGCTCATCGAGACCACGCGTTAATAGGAGGCAGCTCACCAGCATGCCAACAAAGCTGATACCCGAGCAGCTCCATATTCGTTTAGTGTATCGGACGCGTCCCTTGAGTACGTATGGCCAAAGAACCTTGGCAATCAGAGCAGGGAAAATGTTGGCGAAAGCTACCACGCCCGTCGGCACGCCTTTGGGGAGCAGTTCCAGGGCGGCAGTCAGGATGACGACGTAGAGCGAGTTGTTGAGCAGACCAAAGAGAAAGAAGCTGGTGGACAGGCGCAGCAGTGCTAGCGAGTCTGGAGCAACTTCAGCAGCCAAAAAGAGCGCAAGAGCAACTTCGCCGATCAGCTTCGGCACCGTAGTCGGTAGTGCAGACAATCATAGGACCCACCGCCAGGTCCATCCGGGAGCGGCAGCTGCATCGTCCTCAGAGGTATCGCTTCCGCGCGTTGCTCGTTGCTTGCGCTCTTAGCCGGCATGTGTCAATCATTGCCGTGTCTATCGCACTATCGCAGGTCGTGTTGCCTTTTACCATGTGTCCTTTGGCTCGCGAGGGACACATCGGAACCATGTCGCGTTGCTCGTCATCTATCTGTTCCTGCGTCTTGCAGGTTGTTAGAGCTGCTGGCCCCGTCTCGCTTGTGTTTCAGAGAGAGTGGCACCCAGCCGTCCCTTCCTCGGTTGGTTCCGCTGTTCCGCTGTTTCACACCCAAACCTTGAGAGGGTTCTCTTATCCCCGTAATATAAAATTGCGCGGCGCAGTCAAAATCTCTCTCGTTCTTCACCACCATCACCAGGCCACCCCCTCCATGGCAACATCGCATCGACCATTGCATCCGTTCCATTTGTACTTGTGCATTGCTCGTAGCTCCTTTGTGTCATCACTGGAGCGTTGAAAAGTTCTAGCGAAAGTGCATAGAAAAGGTGCTAGCGGTTACTCTGGTTTAGATCTGGCGCAGAGCCCATTTTTTCTTCTGAAGGAACGTGATTCGGAGGCCCATCATCCATTGGTCCAGCCGTGCTTGCTGCCTCGCATGATCAGTCCTCCCATTGCGAGCGTGGCTTTGGGCTCGAGAAACGCAGAAGCGACTCTTGCCTTCGGGCGACGAGGTATGATGGTGATGGCAGGCTCCGAGGAGCAACATGCCGAAGGAGGCACTCCTGGTGTGTTTTCCGAGGCTCCTTGGGCTCAGCTTGATGACCAGAGTGCCACCAACCTCGGCGGGGGCAATGCCTCTGCGGTTGAGGCGATGGGTGCGTTCAACCCTGCATCGATGCAGCAGTATTGCATTTGCAGAGGCATGGATGATGGCACCCCAATGATCCAGTGTAACAAGTGCGACGAATGGTGAGTACCTAGGCAGAGCATACGTCTACACGAGTTTGTTTACTGACGCATTCATCCTTTTGAATGCCTTGAACAGGTATCACACACAGTGTCTCGGACTCAACTTCGAAGATGCACAGGCCATCGAAGAATACGCGTGCTTCAGGTGTGGGGGAGAGCAGTCAGCCGGAGCTGCTGCGGTGGAGGGTAAGTCGATTTTACCGTGTGGGCTGGCCTGGAGACCGCTCCGAAACTGTTTGGGGCAAGAACCTTGCTCAAGGGTGCGTTGCCATGGCAAATGCATGTATGCTACGTGTCTGGACGTTGAGAGACGTGATACTTCTGGATTGCGCTCATCAGCGTCATTCGAAAGTCACCAGTCCAGTCCTCGACCGAATGTTCCGGGGATCCAGGTGGCCGCTGCTTTTCGTCTGATTACCGCGCTAACAAGGTATCATTATGCATATTGACAGAACCGATTAATGGAGAGGAGCAACGGGCAGCAAGTCCAATTCAACCGAATGCATTGCTTGAGCCTCCGCAGCCCACGGCTCTAGCACCGGCGAAAACGGCTCAAAAACGGTCATCCGAAAGTGACATTGGGGGACCAGCAAAGAAGAAAGCTGGTGGCCCAACAGGCCAGCCAGCCAAGTCTACATCCCCAGTGGCTGCAAAATCATTCACTGCCTCTTCCAAACCGCACGCTCAGGACCAGGGTCAGGAAAAGCAAAAGAGTGCATCAAGCCTGGATCCTGTGCGCATGCATGCTATGAATCAGTTTAATGCTGTGCTAGAACAGATCTTGCGAGAAACAAAGGTCGATATCGCGTCCCCGTCCGCAATATCTGTCGATACGGCTATGCTTCTCATGCCCGTTGAGCAGAGAGCTTCCGAATACAGTGCTGGGCTTGAGGCAGCGATGTGGGCAGCATACGCGGAGCCACATCCAAAGACGAAAGCCCCGTCAGCAGGCAAAGCGTACCGTGACCGCCTCCGTACAGTGCTTTTTAACCTCAAAGACAAGAATAACCATTCGCTACATGTACGCATTGCATCGAATCAGCTGCCGAGTGAGAAGTTGGCGACTCTGCCGTCTGACGAGCTGGCGAATGACACCATCCGCCTTGCCGTCGAGAAGGCAAAGCGGGAGGCGCTTGAGCAATCCATTCTCAAGAAAGAGACAGGGCCCATGCGCAAGATTACTCACAAGGGCGAGGAAGACATCGAGTTCGAAGCTGGTAATCAGATGCGCCATGAAGACAGCAACAAAAAACGCCACGACGAAGAGCATAACCCTGGCTCCCACGGCCCGATAGGCCAAGGTCGCAAGATCACCACCATGGACCAAGGTGTGCTGTCTCCGTCTATGCAAAGCCCTTCGACGCCATTCACTCCAACCTTCGCTGGCAGCGGCTCGCCACCACCCGATCGAGCCGACTCTGGAACGCCAGAACGCAGTCTCGGGACGTCATCACAACCACAGTCAGCTCCAGCAGCTCTACCGGCGCCGCGCAGGTCAACATCCAGCATCATGTCTCCGACGTCCGCCCAAACCGAGTTCAATATGGACAGCATCTTTGCAAGCAGAGGAAGTCACGTCGAGGGAGAGGAACTGGGAGATGACGACATGGCAGTTATCGTCGACGGAGGCGCCATGGAGGATGTGCATGAGGAGCACGGAGATCCCTTCGACGAAGCAAACGCCGTCAACGCCGACGACATCATGGATGCCCTTGACGCGTCTCAATCCGATCCCCTGAACGACTCTCATCCCGAGCGTACTTTGACTGCCGCAAGCGACGCCAAAGCAGAGCAAGAGAAACCCAAGCCGAAGCTGCATTTGCCATCTGGGCCGATCTGGCACGGCGCGTTTACCATGCCTGAAGAGGCCACATTCAGTGGCACTGCGCGACAGATTGCAGGGCGTCCGCTCGGCGCGGAGCAAGACGTCTGGGATCGATTCTTCACAGCTCCGCACATCGAGCTTGAAGGCCGTCTCCCCACCCACGTCGCGTGCAAATACCTCGTTGAGTGCTTCCACGCTGCACGGACGGAGGTCATCGTGCTTGTATTCGACATGAGCTTTGAGCTCAGTGCGCTGGCCAACGCCGACGAAAAGGCGCCGCTCACTGAGTCGGCCAATAAAACCAGCTACGAGAAGTTCGCAGCATCTATGCGCAGCCGCCAACGATACGCCGTAATCCCAGCTGCGTCGTCTGCGCGGGGCAAGGTCATCAAAGACTTTTACCTTGCGCCATTGCTTAAAGACGACGCAGTTCCCGATTGGCTGGATTTGCTGCGGCCTCCGCGATTCGTGCGACAAGGCCGCGAGAACGACCTGTTCTTGCTAGTCGCAGTGTTGAACAAGGGCGCGCTCGAGGCAGATTTGGCGGCGCGCAGACGGCCACCAGTTTCTGCACCGCTACCTGCACCCGGATTGACATCCGCGCTGCCGGGTGGAGGAGCTGCATTGCAGGATCTGCTCAAGGCCGTCGGCAAGGGTGCGATTGCAGATTCCACTATCCCGCGACAAGCACCACCAAGTACTGAAGGTAGCGATGGTACTGCTACAGTTGCAGGCCGAATACAAGACCTGCACATGGTCAATGCTCCGGCGCCGACACTAGGGAACCAATTGGCGCCACCAACAGCGGCAGCACTGCAGCAAATGGGCACTCCGCAGCTCGAGTCTTTCTTGCACGCAAACCCGATTGTCGTGGACCAGCTACTCAACACGCTCAAAGCGTCCGGTACTCTTCTACAGCCTCCACCCACCGTATCTGCTGCTGCTACCGCCGCTGCTGCTGGCGAAGGTACAACGGGTTCGCCGGCACCGGCTGTGCCTGCCATGCTCCACCCTGGTGGTCCACAACACGGCATGCCACCTGCGCAGCATTGGCATGGCGCACCGCCGGCTACTACTGGTCCTCCAGGAATGCATCCGCAAGCATGGGGCCCCGTTCTTCCAACCGCAAGCGGACCCGGACACGCACTTGGGGTGAGGGGCCCGGTAGGATGGCACACTCCGCCAATGCAACAGCACCCGCATCTGAGTGGCGGCCCGCCTGGCGGTACCTTCCCAGGCGCAGTGCCACAGCAGTGGAATACCCGACCAGGACAAGGGGCGTGGCAAGCGTACGCCGGCCCCCCTGGGCCGCAGCACGGCCGCCCATTGCGCGGCGGTGGCGCTGGCCGTGGCGGCGTCAGTGGTGGCGGTCGCTTGCATCCGCAACCGAACCAGCACCAGCAACTTTGTGGCGGCGGCAGCAAGAAAGGTGGAAAGGGCCGCGGCGGTGGAGCCGGCGGATGGGCTGGCAAGCAGCAATTCGACCCGCCTGCTTCCAAGGATGCGGGCTGGGGCGGGAGACTTGGAGGTGGACAGTGAAGGAAAATGGGAGAGCATATCATTACGATGCCTCCATTGGCGTTTGGTCCAGCGTCACGCATATTGATCTCTCGTCAGCATCTTCCTTGGACCTGGAGCAAAATGACAGCCTTCGTATTGCATTGCATGTCCACTGTATTTTATTTTCGATTGCAGAATGCTTCTCTTTGTTACAAAGTACGAAGATGTCAAGCAAGCAGCGCGCATGTACGCATGCGCGCCATTCAGGACTGCTGTACAAAATAGAGACAGAGGGACGAAGGAGTCAGCGTGCCGTTCATCCTGAATCGCGTGCACCGGCGCGGCAGGCTCGCACTGTCCAAAGCCGCCCTTCATCTAAACCCTCACGATTTTTGGCGTCAATGGGAGAGGGAGAGCGACCTTTGCCTTGTGACTTGGGATCTTCACAGCTCGTCTCTCACCTCCTTGGCACCTGCATCGGCTGGGAGCTCGCCGGACTTGACGATGAGGACCTTCTCCTTTGGCCTGTCCTGCGGGCCGGTGGGGACCTTTTCGATGTACGAAACGACATCCATTCCTTCAAGTACACGGCCAAAGACGACGTGGCGGCCATCGAGCCAGCTGGTCTTAACGGTACAGAGGAAGAACTGCGAGCCGTTCGTGCCCGGGCCGGCGTTGGCCATGGACAGCGTACCCGGGCCTTCGTGCTTGAGGTCAAAGTTCTCATCTTCGAAGCGGGGACCGTAGATCTGCAAAATAGAAAGGATCGGCAGCATGTCAGAAGATTGAGACAAATATGCAGGTTTCCGTGGAATATGGGTCTATCGCATACAGATTTGCCGCCCCGGCCGTCACCGGAGGTAAAGTCGCCTCCTTGGATCATCTGATCGATTCAGAACGAAATGGTGTAGAAAACGATGTTTAATGAGTGGAAAGAATATTCTTGGATAAAATCCAAGTTACTCACAAAGTTGGCAATGACACGGTGGAAGGCCGAGCCCTGGTATCCAAACCCCTTCTCACCGGTGGCGAGGGCCCTGAAGTTCTCGGTGGTCTGCCCAGACAAACAGCCGTCAGCTACGGAACACAATTTCGAACGCGTTGAAAAACTGATCCTGTCCTGCATTCACCTTGGGAACGACCTTGCCGTAGAGGCCCATGACGATGCGCCCTACATCCTTGTCGCCATGCTTGATGTCAAAGTAGACCTTGTGAGTGACGTCCGGGTTGGCACGTGTTTCAGTGCCGCTCAGGACGGCGAGGACGATGGCGCAGATGAGTGCGAGGAGGGAGAGGAGACGCATGATGGGCTGGAATGGTTAGATGGGGGAACGGTCTCGCTCGACAGGGAGGCAGCAATGGGTGGACCTGGGGATGGGTGAAGGACATGCAATGGAATGGGTTGATACACTCGGTGGAGAAGAAGGCAACCGCCAAATACAGAACGTGGAAAGCATGCGAGCCGGTCAGTTCTCATTTGGGATTGGGAATTCATGAGATTTCCACTTCCCGGTCCCCCCAGCGAGGTTTTGAACCTGGTTTCCCGTGGGAAATGGGACAAGGGGGCGATCCCGCGGTATTTCCCGCAAGGCAACGTGTCCAGCATGACTTTATCAGCCAAGGAAAGGGGGGGGG